>NC_068988.1:87534261-87534877 GCF_001194135.2 Octopus bimaculoides
CGTTATTCGAAAAAAGTTTGTTTTCTGTTTTTGTCTTTATGTTTTCGTTTCTCATTGTGTTTAACGTTTTTTTGTGACGTCCTGTACCCATATATGCATGTATGTATACATATAGATGTAGGTATGTCCATATATGTATGGATATATGCATATGTTTATATATTATTTATATTATTATTATATATGTGTGTGTGTGTCTGTGTCTGTGTTTGTCTCCCCAACGTCGCTTGACAACCAATGCTGGTGTGTTTACGTCCCCGTAACTTTGCGGTTCGGCAAAAGAGACCGATAGAATAAGTACTAGGCTTCCAAAGAATAAGTCCTGGGTCGATTTTTTTCGACTAAAGGTGGTGCTCCAGCATGGCCACAGTCAACTGACTGAAACAAGTAAAATAAAAAAGTTATCATTGAAATCTCGAAGCTGTGAGAGAATGCATGATTAATTCAAAGCAGTGAGGATAAATAAGCATTACATTCGACAGAGCTTGCTTACCAGCCACATGGTTCTGGGTTCATTCCCACTGCGTGGCACCTTGGGCAAGTGTCTTCTACTATAGTCTCAGGCCGACCAAAGCCTTGTGAGTGGATTCGGTAGACGGAAAACTGAAAGAAGCCC
>NC_068988.1:87534894-87548232 GCF_001194135.2 Octopus bimaculoides
TATATATATATATATATATATATATATATATATATATATGTGTGTGTGTGTGTGTGTATATGTTTGTGTCTGTGTTTGTCCCCCCACCATTGCTTGACAACTGATGCTGGTGTGTTTACATCCCCGTAACTTAGCGGTTTGGCAAAAGAGACCGATAGAATAAGTACTAGGCTTCCAAAGAATAAGTCCTGGGTCGATTTTTTTCGACTAAAGGTGGTGCTCCAGCATGGCCACAGTCAAATGACTGAAACAAGTAAAAGAGTAAAAGAGTTATCATTGAAATCTCGAAGCTGTGAGAGAATGTATGATTAATTCAAAACATTGTAGATAAGTAAGCATTACATTCGACAGAGTAATCTAATTACTGAAGGGTTAAGGGTTGATACTACAAAATATCATTAAATAAAATCCTTTAGAAGTTTTTTCTGCAATAAAATTCTCTCTGGGTATGATAATTATGTTCCCTTCTTATGTCATACTGCTCTAACTAATCATTGGCTATCCTAATTATCATAACAATAATTCTTTCTGATTTTGGCACGAAGGTAGTAAAGAAAAGTCAATTATATGAACTCCAGTATTTGACTGGTACTTTATTTTATTGACCCCCAAAAGGATGAAAGACAAAGTTGGCCTCAATAGTATTTGAGCTCAGAGCCAGCAGAAATGCCACTAAGCACTTTGTCCACGGTGCTTGTGGTTCTGCCCATCCTCTGCCTTAATAATAATAATCCCTTCTACTGTAGGCACAAGGCCTAAAATTTGCAGGAGAGGGATAGTCAATTATATCGACCCCAGTACTTAATTTATCAACCCCAAAAGGATGAAAGGCAAAGTTGATCTTGGCAGAATTTGAACTCAGAATGTAAAGATGGACAAAATATTGCTAAGCAATTTCACCTGGCATGCTAATGATTCTGCCAGCTCACTACCTTAACACCAACAACAACAACACCCACTGCTCCATGCTTTCATGGCCCAGACAGAATCCATTGAGGTTGACTTTTTACAGCTGGATGCCTTTCCTGTCATCTGCCTTCATCTATTTCCAAGCAACGTTATAACTCTCTATGACTAGACATGTCACTATGGAAGACTGGAAAGAAAAGACACTGCTTGTAAGGCAGTGCCACTCGTTTACAGCTGCCATATGATGTGAAGACAAGGATGACACACACACACATAATGGGCTTCTTTCAATTTCTGTCTACCAAATACATTTACAAGGCTTTAATCAGCCTGGGGTTACAGTAGAAGACACTTAACCCAATGTGCCATGCAGTGGGACCGAACTCAAAACCATGTGATTTGGAAGTGAACTTCTTAGTGACACAGCCATCAACTTACATGTTTTAAACTTACTATGTTTCAGTGGTGCTCAGGGTGAATATGCAGGACTCTGCTCCATCATGGCCTACCTCAGTGACCATGGTGAAACACAGAGAAACGTGAGTATCTTACAATTTGTCCATTCTGCTTAAAGTGAATGGTGCAGCTGGTTAGGGTATGGATCACATCCTACAAATGAAGCTCAGCTTTTAATGGCTCAGTCCACCTAACTATAAATAGGTAATATGTGGAACTACAGTCTACTAAGTTGTACATTAATATGATGTGGAGTTACAATCCATCTAACTGTTGCTAGCTACCATATGGAATTATAGTCATCTTAGCTGTTGATAGGTTCCACTTTGCAGTGTTGTCCACTTAGCTGTAAATACATATTGTGTGGGAGTACAATCTGATTCTCTGAAATTAGATACAATGTGGATATACAGTCTATCTAGATGTAAATAAATGCCATTTTAGGGTACAGGCCACCTAGATCATTGGTTCTCAACTGGGGTCTATACGGTCCTTGGCATATGTAAGATTTTGTAGTTAAAATTTATGTATTATTATAACCAGTTTCCAAACCAGGCCACAATATCAAAGTCTACCCACCATACTTCTCAATCCATCATCATTGCTTTGAGGTCTTGGATATATTTCAGGCCAATGTAATCAAGTTGTTGATATAAGTGTAATGATGGTTTTCTCGTTGTACATCGCCATGAAGTGGGTTCCATAAGACTAATTTGGATGCTTCCAGTCTTGGGTGGTGCACGCTGTGACCAGATAGTTTCAGCTGCGTTTACCTGATCTTTTCACTAACTTTCAGCTGGTCTCCATAAAGACATTCATTTGTCATTTGTTGCTGCTATTTCACATTTAGGTGGCAAATAGGGGGAAAGGCCTTCAGATATGAAGGTTAGCTGTGAATAAAGAAATAAACAGTCCTAGACCAAACATACTTAGACGAGTGAACCTCAATTATAAAAAAAACCCAACCTTGAATTGCAGGAGGTTGATACGCAGTGGATGCAAACTTCAACAAATTGATTCATTAGATCCACACGATCCTGTCTCTACTAATGAGGAAATGCAATCTACAAGGATAAGTGAGTGATTCCTGTCAGTATTAAGCCAAAAGGCCAAAATGTTAAAATTTATGTGCAATAAACTGGTTATGTTTCTACAATACACAAAATATTTCAACCCTTTTTTTTTTTAATACAATTTGTAATAACATTTAATTATATAAAAGCAATAGGATTTTTTTTAAAGCATTGAATGGTTGTGAGGGTCCATCCAACTAAAATAGGAATCAAAGGGATCCATAGGCAAAATATAGTTGAGAACCACTGACCTAGGCGGATGCACAGTGCACCTAGCTGTAATAGGTACCATGTGGAGGTAAAGTCCACTTAGCTGTAATAAGTACCATTTGGAGGTACTGTTTGTATGCATCATGTGAATATACAGATTACCTAGCTGTAAATATGTGCCATGCAATTTAGCTAGCTGCAAATTGGTACTATGTGAAATTGAAATTGTTTGTTGTTGTTAAGTGGTATAAAATATCATTATTGTATTCCTCTTCTTCAAGGTATGTCTAATCCCTATCTCAGCCCATGGAACCAATCCTGCCAGTGCACAGATGGCAGGCATGAAAATTCAAGTCGTCCGAGTTGCAGCAGACGGAGCCATTGACAAGGAACACCTCAAAGAAATGGTAAACCAGATCCCAGTGTTTAGTATCAAGGGTTAGGGTGCAGAACTATTGAATAGAGGCTCACAAGATCAAACATTTTAGTCACCTTGCACTCTTCATTTTTTTTTTCCCCTCTTTATGACTACTTTCACTACACCCACCACCACCACCACTATTACTACTCCTGTGGGGTTTTTTTTTCACTGATAAGGCAACAAACAAGATTTAACATATTCCAGTTGGTTAGATTTAAGAAGAAATACATCCCAAGTGTCACAGTTTAGCAACAAACAAGACTTAATGTGTTCCAGTTGGCTAGATTTAGAATAAAAATACATCTCAAGTGTCACAGTTTAATTGTTAGTGGTATGAAAGGCCCTTGTTTGCCTAGAAAATTCAGGTTTGACTACTGTTTATTTTGCTGTTAGTGAAGTACTGAGTGGTTGAAATTGGTTTTACATATGGATGATGCTCCTTAACTCTTTAGCATTCAGATTATGTGAAGGTATGTGGCTTAGTGGTTAGGGCATTCAGCTTATGATCAAAAGTTCATGAGTTCAGTTCCTGGTGACGCATTGAGTCCTTGAGCAAGACACTTTCTTTCATGTTGCTCCAGTCCACTCAGCTGGCAAAAATGATTTATACCTGTATTTGAAAGGGCCTGCCTTATCACACTCTATGTCATGCTGAATCTCCCTGAGAACTATGTTAAGTGTACACGTGTCTGTGGAGTGCTCAGCCACTTGCATGTTAATTTCATGAGCAGGCTGTTCCGTTGATTGGATCAACTGTAGCACTTGTTGTAACTGATAGAGTGTCAATTATTCAGATTACTGTCAAATGTAATGCTTATTTATCCACATCGATTTAGTCATGCATTACCTTGTAGCTTTGAAATTTCAATGAGATGAGAGTTAATTCTTAGAATGATATTGTAGGGTAAGTGTGGGAGGCCAGACTTGGTCAGTTTGAGCATAAAACAGCTTGAATAATTTGACCAGATATGGTTGGTTTAAATGCTGAAGGGGTTAAGTAATTTGTTACTGGTAGGAAAGGACATCATCTGTTTGTAAAACCAGGTTTTGTTACAACCTACTTCACAATTTAGTGGTTTGTAGAGAAAGAGATATCAGATATCATTGTCATCATCATTAAGTATCTGTATTCTATGCTGGCATGGGTTGGACGTTTTGACCAGATCCAACAGGTCTGAGGACTGCATTAAATTGAGAGCCACTGGTTTAGCGCATAAATCAGTATGAATTTTTGATTGGAAATTTTGATTTAGATCACATTAAAATCCTTTTGTTACCAACCTGCCTGAGATCACCCCTACTTCCATGATGCAAACTTCCTGGTATCTCATTCTGTGTTGTTAAGACTTAATTGTAATGTGTTAGGGTAAAATGTATCTTTATTTATCCATAGGTGGAGAAACACAAGGATACCCTTGCTTGTCTCATGGTGACTTACCCTTCTACTCATGGGGTGTTTGATGAAGACATTAGGTATGTTGAGTTTGTTTTGTGTTGTTTTTTGTTTTCAGACCTAACCCAGCAACTCCTGCTAATTCTAAGTTCATATTCTGCTGTATGCATTTCAGTATGTGGTTGTTTAGCCTTAGGTTACTCACATACCACAGACCTAAGATCACATGTTACGCTTTTGATTGTCCAATATTTTCATTTGAACATGTAAGTTGACTTTACCTGAAGATATCCCAGACTTGGATAGAGAATGAAAGTGAATTCAAGCAGGCTGGTAGGCAAAGATAAGTTGTATATATAAATATAAGAATAAAGATGTGAGAGGGCCCTTCAAATGTAGGGATGTGCATTTTTGAAAGAAGAAAAAGGTGTACTTTTATGTTACATTCGTTGTTGAAATGAATGATGAAGAGGTAGCTAACAAAATCTCGAAATGTGTTTTGGACAAATATTGTGTGTGTGTTCTAAATTCACAATGACAGACGATGCTAAAATATGTGGACATAAAGCATGAGGACATTGTAACTATTCTGTCTGCTTCCATACAACAACTGGAGAACAAGGCGTCATCTGCAAATACTTCTGTTTCTTTTTGATCGATCAGTCTACAAAACTATATAAAAGGACATGTTGGGGACTGATAAACCTTATTTATTGTTTTCCTTTATGTGTTCCAGCCCAAAGTCTGTGGCAATACTGGGGCATTGCCATTTGAAGACAAACCAAAATGATAGTTGTGCTTAACTGGGATTACCTGATAAAACATCATTTCAATTGAAAATTAAAATTTGTTCCCACAAGACCCACCACATGGTTCTACTTACTCTACTGAAGGGCACTTTGGAGCTTTTAGACCCTAAATAACTTTTACCAGGAATCTCTCTCAGCCTCTGCTCAACATGTTCACTGAGTCTGTTACATAAGTATCTACAAAATAGATGATATCGCAGATCATTTCATCATCTTCGTTATTTTTATACCTGCTTTCCATACTGCTATAAATTCAACTATATTTTATGACACTATTTAGAAGCCCAAAGTTGTTGTTGTTGGCACTCTGTCGCTTACGACGTCAAGGGTTTCAGTTGATCCGATCAACGGAACAGCCTGCTCGTGAAATTAACGTGCAAGTGGCTGAGCACTCCACAGACACGTGTACCCTTAACGTAGTTCTCGGGGATATTCAACGTGACACAGTGTGACAAGGCTGACTCTTTGAATTACAGGCACAACAGAAACAGGAAGTAAAAGTGAGAGAAAGTTGTGGTGAAATAGTACAGCAGGGTTCGCCACGATCCCCTGCCGGAGCCTCGTGGAGCTTTAGGTGGTTTCGCTCAATAAACACTCACAACGCCCAGTCTGGGAATCGAAACTGCGATCCTATGACCGCGAGTCCGCTGCCCTAACCACTGGGCCATTGTGCCTCCACTTTAAAGTTGTAGGTGTGTAGAAAAGGAAGCATATAATGACAATAATTCTTCCTTTGCAATCTCATTTGATCACCAGGACCCTGGGTAGTTAGGAAACTCTTGGAAAACTGATTGGCAGTTGGTCATCAGAAAAGAAGCCCCTTGGTTCAATGCAAGTGTTTTAGCCTTATCGTCTTTACACTCTAAGGAGGCTGTACTGTATCCCAGTCATGATTCCTGGATACCACTCTGTTTGCCATATTTTGTGCTATTGTTTACATCGCAACCTGCAGCTTTGCAGGTGGTCAAGGTACCCCAGAGCTATGATGCCTTAGATGTTGTAATCATTTTAGTCAGTGAGACCACTTGTACGTAGAGTGAATTATACCTTCTGAAATTCACTTTCATTCTTCCTTGACTAGTTCCAGTTGGAACCCTTCTCAGCTGTTTATGCCACTGCCTTTAAGAGATTTATATGTGAATTTGCCCACAAGTTCCGTTTCTCTTCTCTCAGTTTTAAAACTAAACTGCCATATCTCTTAGTCTTGTAGATGTGAACTATCTCTATTCTTTTCTATAGCACTAAGTTGAATCAGACTCACTTATTTTGATGAAAGAGAGCAGATTACAATATCTGGTCTCATGCCATTTGAGCATAAGTGTTTTTGTGTGAAATATGTTACAGTTAACCTCATCTTACTTTCCCTTATAATACAGAGATGTCATCTATTCTAAATTATAAGGTCCTTAAATAATTCTTTTACGTTAATAATGTTATATACTACATATTTTTTTGTATATTTAGTTGCTCATTCTTTCAACACTACTTTGACAAATACAACAGTGTTTACTTAACTGATTAAAACATAATAAGAGTGTCTGAAAAAAATTGTTATTAATTCATATTTTTGTTGTTGGAAGGTGTTATTTTCCTTATTGGCTTTGGGGTAGTAAATTTGTTTTTAATATTCCGTGTATCAAAGGTGGCGAGGTGGTAGAACCACAGAACACAAGACAAAATGCTTAGCGGTATTTCGGCCATCTTTGCGTTCCAAGTTGAAATTCCGCCGCAGTCAACTTTGCCTTTCATCCTCTCGAGGTCGATGAAACAATTACCAGTCGAACACTGGGTCGATGTAATTGACTTAGGCCCTCCCCGTCGAACCTGCTGGCCTTGCGCCAAAATTTGAAACCAATATTCCCTTGTATTAAATCCGTTAAAGCAAAAAATACTAAGATTTATCTCCCTTAGATTGAGTAATTGCTAGAGTAATTTCCCTTGCGTTTGTGTAAGGGAAGTTATTCTAGTAACAACAAGCGCAGTATGTGTATGTATTGCGCTCTTACAGCATTAAGAGTACTTTAACTCTTATTTCTAGCGATGTAAAGACCCTCATCACTTAGTGACGATTAAAGTTTTTTTTCTTCATGGTATTACATAGCGCCTAGCTGTTTATATTAATTTCTAGTAACAACTACTGTACCTAAGAGACGTTTTGGGGATATCGTCAAAAACAGTCTTAGAACTCTGGTGTGGATGTTGAAGGCAGGAAGCAGATGAAGGAAAGTCAACCGGTTTGGTAAGAAGTTATCTACGATTGTTGTAAAGCTTTTGAAGCACGGAGAAGCGAATGCTCGATCTTGAAACTAGTACTTCGTGAACAGGACTTGATTTCAATTCTTGAAAACGTTTGTGGCGTCTACAGTAGCCGCCATTGAGGAAGTACTATTCTGCGCATGCGCAGGGGACTTCGCCACCGGAAGCCCCTCGAGTTGCGCATGCGTAGTAAAACTCGTACTTAATCAGTTACTTTCATTATCTCGGTGAGTTGAGCTAGAGACCTTCTACATGACAACACCTCGCTCCTCCACGAAGCACTTTTCACCATGATGCTATCGATGTGATAGCTACTTGCTCCTCTGGCAGGCATCAAGGAAGCCCTTAACCTTCCCTTACCAAACTACAACTTAATCAGCGGCGGCTAAGCAGAATGACAGGAATTTGTATAACCAAGTATCATCCTAAATAAACCTTTTTATTATGTTGTTAATTGTTCTGATGTCTCTTCATTAAAAATGCTGTTAAAAGGTGATAGAGAGAGACTAAAGTCTCTATGACAACTATCATACCTTTACAGCTCTATTAGTCCAAAGACGGACTTGATCGTCATACGAGATGTCACGACAGCATTTACTCACTAAAGGGATGGCGCTCTTTTATAGATGAGAAAAAAGTGGCAATCACCATATATCTTGTTTCGGTCATTAGACTGCGGCCATGCTGGGGCACTGCCTTGAAGAATGTTCGGATCTTTTTGGTTTGACGGGCAACGAAACACTTTCAATCTTGGGACACTGGTAGAATGTGTCATATAAAACATCTTTTTCTCTTAGCCTTCTTAACAAAAAATTGTACATCGCAAGTTATTTCATGTTAAAGTTGTCGTATTTCTGTAATTTCAACCAATCACTGACGTCTATTCAGCTGAATACAGTTAGTGCTGTTCGGTGTCAAGTATGTTATTCCCAGTTTAATTATATCATTATTCCCTAATAAGGGTTAGGGTTCGGGTTTTAGGGTTAGGGTTATGGTTATGAGTTATAGGGTTTTAGGGTTAAGGTTATGGCAAAAATAATCATAACCCTGACCGTAATCCTAAAACTAACCCTAACTCTAAAACCCGAACCCTAAAGCTAAAACCAGTACAAACGCACGAACGATGTCATAAATAACAGTGACAAACGAAATATACACCGCTGATAGTTGTTGTTGACAACGGATAGTTTTTATTGACAAACAACGGCACTAATTTTATTCAAGGGAAAAGATCCCCTGACACCGTTGTTTACATTCCACGGCGTAATTGTTTTCACCTCAATAGACGTCAGTGATTGGTTGAAATTACCGAAATACGACAATTTTTTACATGAAATAACTTCGAATACAAAATTTTTTATCTGTTCTATAACACAAAATATACAAGTATTCGAAGTTTGAAAGTGTTTCGGTACCAAAAACACTACATAAAAAAATGTTGCCCATCAAACCAAAAAGATCCAAATGTTCAGTTGTATGAATCGATCTCAGTACTTTTTATTTTTTTAAGCCTGATACATATTCTGTTGACTTCTTGACGAACTGCTAGGTTCTGAGGACGTGAACACACCAACACTGGATGTCAAGCAATGTTGGGGGACGAATGCACACACACACATGTACATGACTGACTTCTTTCAGTTTCTGTCTGTCTACCAAATCACAGGGCTTTGGTTGGCCTGAGGCTATAGAAGAAGACACTTGCTCTAGGTACCACATAGTGCAATTGGACCCAGAGCCATGTGATTGAGAAGCAAGCTTCTTAACACACAGACATGCTTGCTCCTATATTTGTGCAAAATGGTTTTTGATATTTGATACCAAGCTTAAGGTAGCGAGCTCACAGAATCGTGGCACACCAGGCGAAATGCTGCTAAGCATTTCGCCCATCTTTACATTCTCAGTTCAGATTCCACTGAGGTCGACTTTGCCTTTCATCCTTTTGGGGTCGATATAATCAACTTGCCCCCTCCCGCGAAATTTTTGGCCTTGTGCCAAAATTTGAAATCGATATTAGATACCAAGCCAAGAATTTTGAAAGGGAGGAGTACTTCAGACCATCGACTACATTACTTTATTTCATCAACCGTAGAGGGATGGAGGCTAAGTTGACTGTGGCTGGATTCAAACTCGTAAAGAGCCAGAATAAGTAAAAGAAAGTTATTTTTATTCTAATGATTCTGCCAACTCACCACTATAGTAATAATAATAATCCTTTCTACTATAGGCACAAGGCTTGAAATTTGGGGGACAGGTATAGTCGATTACATCAACCCCAGCATTTCACTGGTACTTAATTTATCGACCCTGACAGGATGAAAGCAAAGTCAATCTTCACGGAATTTGAACATAGAATGTAATGACAGATGAAATGCCACTAAGCATTTTGCCTGGTGTGCTTAATGATCCTCCTTAATAATGATGATAATAATAATAATGCCTGAAATTTGGGGGAGGAGGATAGTTGATTACATCGACCCCAGTGCTTGAATGGTACTTATTTTATCATCCACCAAAGGTTGAAAGACAAAGTTGACTTCAGCGGAATTTGAACTCGGAATGCAAAGACGAATGAAATGCCACAAAGCATTTTGCCTGGCATGCTAACGGTTCTCCATGCTCATCACCTTAATAATAATGATGATGATAATGACGATGGTGATGATAATCCTTTCTACTTTTGGTACAAGGCCTGAAATTTGTGGGGAGTGTGTAAGTTGATCACATCGGCCCCAGTATTTGACTGGTACTTAATTTATTAACCCCAAAAGGATGAAAGGCAAAGTTGACCTTGGCAAAATTTGAACTCAGAATGTAGTGACAGACAAAATATCGCTAAGCATTTCACCTACCAGCTTGCCATCCTAATAATAATAATAATACTAATAATAACTTACCTCAGGTATTCAGTGACACTCTAACTTTGAGCACTGGACAAGAGGGATTTGGCCTTGGAACTTCAAGTATTCTGAAGCTGAGACAAACTGCTATTAAATGAATTTATCTCTGACCAAATGGGTTGAGAGCTACTCTTATTTGTTCAGTCATGCATGTGTGTATAAGTACATATATACATGCATATACACACACACGCATATATATATATAATTCAAATAGAAGTTATATTATCCTCATAAAGGGATGGTCTCATCCAAGGAAATACTGGTTGAATACCTAATATTTTTGGTGGGTAGGTTTATATATAAACCATGGTTTATAGTCATGTAAATGAAGATACTGAAGTTAATAAGAGTTTATTATCAACAAAAATCGATCATTATCTCTTACAGCTGTTTCAATTAAGCACAGTGAAATTAAAAGATATTAAAATCATATATACCTTTAGAAAATATTGTGTGTTAGTTGTTTGAATCATCACAGCAGACTGCCATGATGGTTCAAACAACTGACACACAATATTTTCTAAGGGTATATTCTTTCCCTCTCTGAAGAGATTAAACTCAGAAATATGACTTTAATATCTTTTAATTTCACTGTGCTTGATTGAAACAGCTGTAAGAGATAATGATCAGTTTTCGTTGATAATAAACTCTTATTAACTTCAATATCTCCATTTTCTTATTCTTCATATATATGTGTGTGTGTATATATATATATATATATATATATATATACACACATATAAAGGATATGAAGGGTATTGGATTCAACCAAACCCAAAGATAGAGCTAATATCGTGTAAATGCTGTAAGTCCATAAAATATATTTCTAACTTTGCTATTGGTCTCTTTATCCTTTTCTCTCTTTATATATATATATATATATATATATATATATATCATTAACCTTTTACTCTTTTTCAGGGAAATTTGTGATTTGATTCATTCTCATGGTGGTTTTGTTTATTTGGATGGTGCCAACATGAATGCACAGGTAAGACAGGCTTAAAATTTTAAGGGATGGTTTAAGTTGATCACATCAACTCCAGTGTTCAACTGGTACTCATCTTATCAACCCCAAAACGATGAAAGGGAAATTTGAACCAAGAGCATAAAGAAATGCTGCCGAGCATATTGTCTGACTCACTAACAATTCTACCAGCTTACCATCTTAAATATTGCAGTAATAATAGTAATAATAAACACAATAATAATGGTTTCAAATTTTAGCACAAGACCAGTAATTTTGGGGACAGAGGCTTAAGCCAAATACATCGACCCCAGTGTTCAACTGGTACTTATTTTATTGACCCCCAAAAGGAGGAAAGGCAAAGCTGACCTCAGCACCATTTAAACTCAGAATGTAAAGACAAGAAATGTCACTAAGCATTTTGTCTGGCGTGCTAATGATTCTGTCAGCTCACCAGCTGAATAATACTAATCCTTTCTACAAGAGGCACAAGATCTGAAATTTTGGGGGAGATAACTAGTCGATTACATTGACCCCAGTGCGTAACTGGTACTTAGTTTATTGACCCCCCGAAAGGACAGAATTTTGAACTCAGAATGTAAAGACGGATGAAATGCTGCTAAGCATTTTTCCCAGTATTATAATGATTCTGCTAGCTCACCACCTTAATAATAATAATGATAATAATAATGGTTCCAAATTTAACCACAAGGGCAGCTTTTTGAGGGAGGAGATGAGTCAATTACATCGACCCCAATATGCAACTAGTACTTAATTTATTGACCCCCCAATAGGAGGAAAGGCAAAGTCAATCTCAGCAGAATTCGAACTCAGAATGTAGCCGACGGTTGAAATACCTCTGAGCATTTCTGCAAGCTTGTTGCCTTATCTTTAAGTTTAACATGCTTTTTTCTTTTTCTTGTGTGTCTTGTTCTGACTTTCAATCTCAATATTTCAGGTTGGTCTGTGTCGTCCTGGAGACTATGGTGCTGATGTATGCCATCTAAATCTTCACAAGACATTCTGCATCCCCCATGGTGGTGGTGGTCCAGGAATGGGTCCAATCGGAGTGTAAGTAACCTCATCTCTTTCCATCCGGACTTCACTGCTCAGTTTCAATTCCTGGCATCAACTGTTTTGCATAGACTTGCTCTTGTTTAACCCCAGGTCAGCACTGATCCTGTAGACCTGTTATCAAATGTGTTCCAACTGTAATCATCCCTCTTTTTTTTCTTCTCCATATGTAGTTTATTTTGAACTACACAATCTTTTATTTTTGAAGGTGGTATGGTGTAATTTGAGGATAATTTGGCTATTATTTTTAACAAATTGAGTGTTTGCATAGAGGATCCTTTGTAAGGATGTTTACAACAGTCTAAGGTGTTAAAAATAACACATCCAAGTTAGGTTGGATGTGCTAATTAGTATTCATTAAAAAAAATGTTTCTGCCACTAATAGTTAATATATATATGTGTATATATCTTTATCTTTTATCTTTTACTTGTTTCAGTCATTAGACTGGCCATGCTGGGGAATTTTAGTCAAACTTATCAAACCCAATACTTATTATCTTTTGGTTAAGCCTGCTACATATCAGTCGCTGTTGCTGAACCACTATGTTATGAAGATGTAAACACGTCAATGGCGGGGGTCAAGCACAAACACAAAGACACACACACAAACACACACACACACACACACATATATGATGAGCTTCTTTCAGTTTCTGTCTACCAAATTCACTATCAAGGCTTTGATAGTTGGCCTGAGTTAACTTTGATAGCTGACCAGAGGTTGGCCTGAGGCTATAGTAGAAGACAATTTCCCAAGTTGCCCGCACAGTGGGACTGAACTCAGAACCTTGTACTTGGGAAGCAAGCTTCTTACCACACAGACGTGTCTGCACCTATATATATATATATATATATATATATATATAT
>NC_068988.1:87548848-87549788 GCF_001194135.2 Octopus bimaculoides
TATATATATATATATATATATATTTCAATATCCATCAACCAAATCCATTCACAATTCGATCAGCCCTAGGTGTCACACAGTGGGATAGGAATGTAAACCATGTGATTGAGTAATAGACTAGGTCACCACACAGCCATATCTGCCCCACTTCAATGTGGCCTTCCATTTAAGATGGTGGGATATGATTTGGTTGCTGTTTCTAGCTGGCAAAGTGTCCACAGTGAATCCCTTCATGCACCCTAATAAATTTTCTTATTCATTTCTTTTCCAGGAAGAAGTTGTTAGCGCCCTATTTGCCAGGCCATCCTGTTATTGATCCCTTCGATTCTGGTGAATCCAGCAGCAAATCTCTAGGGGTCATCTCTGCAGCTCCCTATGGTTCCAGTCTGATTTTGCCAATATCCTGGACCTACATCAAAATGATGGGTCCTCAGGGTTTGAAGAAAGCATCACAGCTAGCAATTCTCTGTGCCAACTACATGAGTTACAGACTGAAGGGACATTACAAAATACTCTATACCAATAAAAATAGTAAGTCATTTTGTATTTTTCTGTGTTGTGTATTGTTTTTGTTGCTGTTGTTGTTTAACCTTGTGTCACTCCAGATTGTGTAAACCAGGGGTTTTCAAACTGTGGTCCATGGACCACAGGGGTCCGCAAGCACAAGACAGGGGGTCCGTGGACAGCGAATACTTTTTATGGGCAATTTGATATTATATATGTTTTTTAATTGACAATAAACCTATTTGTTAAATACTGTTAAATAAATAAATGTAAAAATATATGTTATTTTAAGCAAATATTTATGTATAAATTTCATAAGCGTTTATAAGGGGGTCCCTAAGGTAAAGCCTGAAATATAAAGGGGTCCGCAAGCACAAGACAGGGGGTCCGTGGACAGCGAATACTTTTTATGGGCAATTTGATATTATATATGTTT
>NC_068988.1:87549798-87552523 GCF_001194135.2 Octopus bimaculoides
ATCCAAAATTTTTCCTTTTTTTTGTTTAAGTGGGACACAGAATTGTGAAAATCATTGTTTTACAGCAAACATACCACACCTATACTCAGCTTAGCCAAACCAATTCCTCCAGCCAAGCAGACTGTGTGAAGATGGGTTGCTACAGTATAGTGTTATTCTAATGCCCTAGTGTGGATGTGGATATTTCTTTAACCCTTTAGCATTTAAACCAGCCATATCTGGCCAAAATTTTCCATTTGTTTTATGTTGAAACTGACCAGATCCAGGCTCTTACACCTACCCTACAATGTTATTCCACATTAGATAACCACATCAGTGAAATCTCAAGGAAAAGAGATAATGCATTATTAATTAAAAACAATGTGAATCAATAAGCATTGCATTTGATAGAATAACCTGAACACTAAAGGGTTGAGGAAAGTCTGTGATTATGAGAAGATGATACTCAGTACTTACTAAAAGAGTTGCAGGTAGATTCTTTTGTATTAAATAATTGTGATGAAATATTCCAAATAAAATTTTTTCCAACCACCAGAGGGGCATAGATTTTTCCGGAAACTTATAGTGGAGCCTGGGGCAAAATAGGTTGGGAAATACTGGTGTAAACTTTTAACCAAGGATGTTCCAACCGTGACCGTATGTTTTTAGTCTTTTATTCAAATCTAGTATATCTTTGCCTTCGTTATCTAATGTGTTTCTTTTTTTAAAGATAGATTTGGCTGCTGTTTCTTGCTAGTAAAATGACCATGTAGACACTCTCTCATTGATTCAAATATGAATGCTGTTGTTTAACCTCAAGCTGGCCTCCATTGAGCAGACCTATGACCTCAGAGGCGTTCCAGCCATTACCGACTCACTATTCAGTGTGTCCATCTTCTTATTATGATAGCATATGATTTGAAGAAATTTGATTGCTATCTCTGACAAGATGATAACCACATAGAGGCCTTCATAACTGTTTAAAATTTCTAAGACATCTCAACGCTTCTAAAAAAAAAAGAAAAAAGCAAACTTCGTTTGTTTATTTATGCTTGTCGTAATTTGAATTTAACATATGAGAGCGTCTCATAAAGCGAGATTTATATATCTTAATTTGCAGAGGAATTTGTAGTGGGTAGTTTAGCTTAATCGGTCAAAGCATCGTGACATGTAATCACAGGGATGTGAGTTCGAGTCCACAGCTAGCCACCTACACTTTTCTCTGCAAAATAGGGGTAGTTTATCCTGTTCAGGCTATATTATTAGCATTATTCTGCGATTGAGAATTTAAAATCACTTCTTTAACTTTCTAAGAGTGTATTAGATTTTTATGGAGAAGTGAGCCTACTCAAAACTTCCAGTATATCTTCATATCTTCCAGTATATCTTCATGTAATCATAGCAGGAAATTTACTGCCATCTGCTGACAGCAACACTCATAGGAATAGGATTGCTTTCATGACCGTCTCGGTTAAGAGACAAAATAATCCTTTCTATTATAGGCACAAGGCCTGAAATTATGGGGTAGGGGACTAGTTGATTAAATCGACCCCAGTGTTTCACTGGTACTTAAATTTATTGACCCTGAAAGGATGAATGGCAAAGTCAACCTTGGCTGAATTTGAATTCAGAATGTAAAGCTGGACAAAATACTGCTAAGTATTTTGCCCAGCATGCTAACGATTCTGCCAGCTCACCACCTTCAAAAAGGATGCTAAAATAATAATAATAATAACAATAATAATAATAATAAGCTGAAGTGAAGACCAAGTATATAGTGCATGTGTTTAATTGGCAAAAATATTACCATCTCCAAATATAACAATATTAAATTAAATCTTTCTGCCAAAACTGCATGTTAATCTAATTTCCAGTAATCAGCTTAATAACAGCATAGTTAATTCATTTATTTTCAAAATCAATTAATATAAAGGTAGAATTTTTCAACAGATGAGATATGGTAACAAGAGGGTTAATGGCGTACTTAGAAATGTTAAGCAAGCATCATCATCATCATCACCATCATCATTATCCAACTATAAATACAATTGTTCCCACAAGTGCCAAGTCACAGCCTCCCTACCAAAACAACATAATTCATGGAACAATAAAAAAGGGAAAAACAAAATTGGGAGAGAGAAAATATCAGTGTAATCCCAGAAAAATCTTCAATCTTTAAAAGGGTTTCTCTTGTTCCTCAGATCTGGTGGCCCATGAGTTTATTGTAGATTGTAGACCTTTCAAGAAACTTGCCAACGTTGAAGCTGTTGATATTGCCAAAAGACTGCAAGATTATGGTAAGTTTGCTTTTCATTTCTCATTAATTCCTTTTATCCTTGATAATGTCAAGGCAAAATGGTGGCACAGCTATTAGCACACAACCATGAGGCACAAGCACGGATGTGAGGCATAGCCATATAGTTGGGTTTCAGGTTCAGTCTCACTGCGTGGCACTTTAGGCAAGAGCCCTAGGCCTGTCATACATGTGAGTAGATTTGGTGGACAGAAACAGAAAGAAGCCCATTATATATATATATATATATATATATTATATATATATATATACTTTTATACATATATATTTATATGTGAGTAAAAATAAATACAAAAAAAGGGGTTTTTAAAGTCTGTCATACCGGCCATGATGAAATACCACAAGGTATAGAAAATACGTATTCGCCTTTATATATTTAATCCTTTATATTGAACACTCAATATTTCATATATTCAATAAGACATATTCCAT
>NC_068988.1:87552797-87555347 GCF_001194135.2 Octopus bimaculoides
ATAATCCATTTTAACATCTAATCTCCTCCATTTACATAAATATGAATGAATTTGTTGGACTGTGTTTGATAAGTTAAATCATATACTTAATATATATATATATATATATATATATATATATATATATTAACTGTCACATATTTTTGTTTTTAAATTTGTTAATTTTTCACACCTATCATCTACTTTTGAACATCTATTAGTGATTCTAACATCGCTACTTCAGCAAAACAGTATTCAACTGAGGAAGTTTAACAAGACGGAAATATGTCTGGGCTTGTCTCCCATACTTGCTGTAATTATTAAAATCATGTCAGTTATGGAACTAAGATTGCCTTTTCCTCACATAATTATGTCTAATTTGCTGGTGTTTATTACATTACATTATGTACATTTGACTTTTTTCTCCTCCAGGATTCCATGCTCCTACCATGTCATGGCCAGTGACTGGGACACTAATGTTAGAACCAACAGAATGTGAAGACAAAGATGAACTAGACAGATACTGTGATTCTTTGATTGGTTAGTTTTTATTTATTACACTGTTGTTGTTGTCATTGTGGTACATTTAGATAAATGAGTCTCATCTCTCTTTGCAGTATCAATGAGTATTCCATGTATTCAATTAGCCATAGTACTTATCCATTGTAAGATACATATATATATATATATATAATTTACACACACACACACATATAGGTGCAGGCATAACTGTCTAGTTAAGAAGTTTACTTCCCAACCACATGGTTTCAGGTTCAATCCCGCTACATGGCACCTAGAACAAGGTGGAATGTAACTTTCTACCTTTAAACTTTTCTGCATCATGATCTGAAATGTAAGATCATTTTCTATCCTGATGACGGAGGCTCGATTTACCCAATGTTTACTTGCTTCAATTACCGGCTGCATATTTTGATGAACTACAACTACCAACATTATGATGGATCTCTGAACCCCCCGAAACAGCTGTTGGACTTATAACATCTTGCTTCCTCCCCTTTTAATTTTCTCTGTCATTTTGTACCCTGTGTAAGTTTGATCTATTAATATAAATATCTATATATTTATACTCAAATAGTCATCACCTGAAAATTTCCAGGCTTTGCTTTCATTATGTTTGCATGTATACACACACACACACATATATATTGGGTCATCCCATAAATAATGCAAATTTTTCAATTGCATGAACTAAAAGTCGGAGGGGATGGGATAAACTACCTGCATCAATTTGCTATAATAGCAGGTAGTAATTTTACCTTGAACTTATTCTTAATGCGAGTGCAGTTCGATTTTAACAGTTATTTTATCAAAGCTATAATGGAAGTGACAACGGAGCATGTTCAGCATATTTTGCTTTATGAGTTCAATAAAGGCAACAACGTGACAGAAAGTGCGGCGAATATTAATGCAGTATATGGAGATCAGACAATAAGTGTAAGCCAGTGTCAATAGTGGTTCCAGAAATTCCAAGCTGGAAACTAGAGCCTAGAAAACAAGCTTTGTCCTGGAAGATCTGTAGAGCTTGACAAGGATGTCCTGCAAACCCTGGTGGAACAAAGTCCCATCGTAACTGTTGATGAACTAGCTGAGAAGCTTGGATTTGGTCGTTCAACCATTCATCGATACCTGCGTGCCATTGGAAAAGTCAGCAAATTGGGTTAGTGGATTCCTCACAAACTTTCTGAGTCTAACCACACTCAGAGAGTGAATGTGCACTCTTTTTTGCTGCCATGTCTCACAAATGAACCTTTTATTGGACCTCATAGTGACTGGCACCCTAGGCTAAAGAAAGTTTTCACCTACGTAAAGTGTTGTTATCTGTTTGGTGGAATATGAAAGGTTTAGTCCACTTTGAACTTTTAAACTCAAACCAAATGATAACAATGGAGATCTACTGCGAGCAACTTGAGCAGTTTAAGTCAGCGCTAGAAGGAAAACGACCATCTTTGATTTCAAAACGAAAGGTGTTCTTCCATCAGGATAATGCTTGGCCACATACAGTGAGGATGACATTCCAAAGGCTGGAACAGTTTAAATAGGAAACAATGCCCAACCCATCATATTTGCCAGACATTGCTCCATCTGTTTTCTGAGCATCTGTGGTGTTTATTGCCCCCCGTGCATCTGCTGCACACGAAAGCTATCTTCTTGGTTAGTCTTCTTTATTCTGCAGTCTTCAAAATCATTTGGACTGAAGAAATATGACTTCTGTAGATGAGGTCAGAACAGTACTGGGAGAGTATTTTTTGTCATGGACAAGCAAATTTTAGAAGAGGGACCTTACAAGTCTACCAGATAGATGGAAGAGCATTGTAGAAAATGAAGGAGAATATATTTTAGATTAAAAATAAACTTTATCGTAATTTTGAAAAATAAAAGAAGTATAAAAGAACTGCATTATTTATGGGATGACCCAGTATATATATATGTATATGTATATATAAATTGTATATCAAACCTAAGCTGTTGTATTTAATTTGTTTATTCGCGTAATTACCGCCATATCTGCTCACCTTGATGCCTCTTATAGCCACTCTTTACCCCATGGAA
>NC_068988.1:87555465-87567135 GCF_001194135.2 Octopus bimaculoides
ATATATATATATATATATATATATACGGGTATTACAACTACAATTTCCATTTGATTTTCATTTTGATGTTGATGTACTTGACTCAATAGGGCTCCTCAAGCATGGCAGGTACTTTTGAATGGGCTGGGGCTGGTTATGCGAAACTGGTATAGGATACATCCGTGAATTCGCGTGAATCTATATATATATATATATGTATATATATGTATATATACACACACATATATATATAGGGAGAATTCACGAAAAAACAACAGACAAAGACAGGTGGTGTAAACAACAAATGGATGTATTAGTATAACGCTCTGGAATAGAGAAAGTCTTTAATGTTTCAAGCCTACGCTCTTCAACAGAAAGGAACACAGAAAGAAATTAAGAGAGAAACAAGGAGGGTAAAAACATGTGTGTAGTGGTCAGCGATCTATCATGGCAAATGCCATATATACATATATATATATATATATATACACACACACACACACATACACATATATTTGTATAGGTTGAAGTGGCTGAGTATTCTACAGTCACATGTACCATTAATCTATCCCTAAGCATGACAGTGTGTGTAGAAAAACTGACCCCTCCAACTTACAGGTACTGTCCACCAGACAAGCTTCTACTCCACAGAGTTCACATCTATACAGTTTCACCCCCCAAAGGCTTAGATTGAAATTGAAGCTGTGTGATAAGATTGAACCTGGAACCTAACGACTGAGAAGCTTACTACTCAACTACTCTACTGTAACTGCATGCACAAAACTGGTTTGTCCATATTCACGCATTCACACATCCTTGCTACGTATCCACAACACATCCACCCATGTTTATCTACCTCAGTGGCTCTTCACATAGGCAGTAGCACTCCTCCCACCACCATCATGGCTTACTGGTTAGGGTGTTGGACTCATGATTGTAAGATTGTGGTTTCGATTCCTGGGCTGGGCAATGCATTGTGTTCTTGAGCAAGACACTTCATTTCGCTTTGCTCCAGTCCACCCAGCTGGCAAAAAATATTAATACTGTGACAGACCAGTGTCTCATCCCGGGGAATATATATGACATGGAAACCAGAAAACCAGCCCTTAGGAGCCAATATGACTCAGGAAGGCAACTTTACCATTATCATTTTAGTAGCAGCCCCTTGAAAAAGACAGAATGATCATCCTCTAAACTCTTTTAATCATAGCTCTGCTCAGTCAGGGCTGATTTAGGTTAAACAGCAATACATCTACCACTACTAGTAATACTACAACCATCACCACTATTAACAACTTTTCTCTTGTTACAGCAATCCGTCAAGAAATCCAAGATATCACCGATGGAAAGCTGGATCGTAAAGTTAATCCATTGACTGTAAGTATCCTTCTCTCTCTCTCTCTTCCTCTCTCTCTCTCTCTCTTCCTCTCTCTCTCTCTCTCTCTATCTTTCTCTCTCTCCCTCTCTCTCTCTCTCTCTCGTTGCTTTATTGTATAAAGCCATTTGCACCAAAAGCATGTATATATTGCTAAAACTAGGCCGAAACAGCTGTAAGATTAAACTTCTGTTCATCCTCTAATTCCTTATGTACTTTGTACTTCTATATGTAAACCAGGTTGGCAAAATAACATAGTCTGCCATAGACACCTGCGCTTTGGTTCTTTCTTTCTTTTTCTTTTCTTCCTTTTTTTGTCACTTTTGCTATGAATTAAATTAATGAATTCAACGGGATACACCGTCTGCAAGTAGTTCGGTTCAGCATATTATCCTCCATTTTCTAATTGTTACACACACATATATATATATATATATATATATATATGCTTACTATAGCCTCAGGCTGAACAAAATCTTGAGTGGATTTCTTACTCGGAAACTGAAATAAGACAGTCGTATATATGTGTATATTTGTGTATGTGTGTGCCTATATTTTGGGTTTGTACTCCCGCCATTGTTTGACAACTGATGTTGCTGTGTTTACATTCCCGTAACTTAGCGGTTCAGCAAAAGGCACTGACACAATAAGTACTAGGCTTACAAACAATAAATCCTGTGGTTGATTTCTTCGACCAACGGCGGTGCTCCACCATGGCCGCAGTCACATCACTGAAACAAGTAAAGCAATAAAATGTAGGCCATTTTAATCCCGAGCAAGGCAGGGTATCTCCGCTAGTATATATATAATCTTTCAAACTATCACACCAGCTCCTGAATATATTGATGAGGAAGAGGTCTTGTCTGTTTGTCTTTCCTATCATACATCTCACTAAAGACAGTGATGCATGTGTGTAATGGAGTGAAACTGGACAATGTCTCTCTCTCTCTCTCTCTCTCTCTCTCTCTAGCTAGCTAGTCCTCTAAAGATGAAGTATGTAGGTACTTCTGAAACACACTGCTTTTCTTCCTGTTAATTTTAAAGAAAGTAAAAAAAATTTGGTAAAATAACTGTGTCATTATTAACCCTTTGTATGTCGTGTGATATAAGGATGCATTTCCCTGGTGACCATACATCATATATGATTTTATTTATTTTTATTTATGTGCCCTTTTAAAGCCTAGCCAGGCTCATGGGCCCAGTTTCTATGGCATATGTATTCCCCCCCAGCTGGACGGGACACCAGTCCATCGCAGCGTTACTCAAGAAACAGGAAGAAAGAGTGAGAGAAAGTTGGGGCGAAAGAGTACAACCCCCTGCCGGAGCCTCGTGCAGCTTTTAGGTGTTTCCGCTCAATAAACACACACAATGCCCAGTCTGGGAATCGAAACCGCGATCCTCCGACCGCGAGTCCGCTGCCCTAACCACTGGGCCTTTGCGCCTCCACACATCATATATGATACACATTCTTAATTTTTGTCAGCCACCAGAGAAATTTCGGATTTATGAAAGGAAAGCTTTATATTTACTCAGAACATATGAAACAAAATCTAACTTGAAAGTCTAAAAACAAGCAGGAATATAATTAATAATGAATGTTTTGTTGTTCTTTGTTTCCTAAAGATGGCACCACACTCTCAGTCTGTTGTCATGGCAACCAATTGGGACAGACCATATTCCAGAGAAATTGCAGCATTTCCTGCCGTAAGTATTTCCTTGGTGAATTTTGTTATTTGCGTTTCTGATGAGGTCTATGCCGCTGAGCACAATCTGTCCCCTACAACTCATCTTCCTTCCTTCCTTCCTTTCTTCCTCCATCCATGTCCATCACTAACTACATTCCCCTCACCCCATCACTTCTATATACACACACACCCTTGTACTTAAGGGTATGCCCCAACACCATTTTCTGTCATTCTCTTTTTTCTTTGTCCAGCTGGGATAGTCTTTCATCTCCTCTACTGCAACACTTCTCTTTCTGTCTCTCTATCACACTCTAACATTTCATGACAAGGCTACCGTCCTTGATAATATTCCAGCCTCAGTTGATTCCAAGATGAGTTGTCTCACCTGGCTGGTGACATTCAGGTGTTCTGCAACACTTGGTGTCATCTGAGGAGCTTTCCTTGGAGGTTGTCCCGCAGCAAATTTGACATGTAAACAAAACACACACTCTCTGTATGTGTAGCCAATAGTGTTTTATATATGTGTGTGTGTGTGTGTATGTATGTATGTTGATACTAAAAGGCAATCTTTATATCCTACTTAATGCAGATGTATTATAGAGCATCTATGTGAGAGGGCCTCTGAATGTGAATACTGCAGTATTTGGTGCTCTAATAATACATCCACACTTAGTAGACTATAAAGATTGCCTTTTAGTGTGTGTGTGTGTGAGATAAGAAGTTTGCTTCCTTACCACATGGTTATGCTTTCAGTCCCTCTGTGTGGTACCTTGGGCAAGTGTCTTCTGCTATAGCCACGGGCTGACTAAAGCTTTTTGTGTGGATTTGGTAGATGGTAGGAAGCCTCACACACACACACACGGTAGGAAGCTTCACACCTAGTCTTGACATGGTGTGATAACTGTAAATGAGCGTTACCACCATTCAAGCAGTATCATTCGTTTCCAATTTCCTGCTGTGGAGAAATATTGCTTTAAATGGAATGAGGTGATGGTTGGTGACAGTAAAAGCATCAAACCATAGGGAATCTGTCTCAAGATATTTCACCCAACCCATACCAGCATGGAAAAGTAGACGTTAAAATGATGACAATGATGATGGTTGTTTACTTGGTTTTATTTCATGTGTATAACAAAGTTATGACTACATTTTTCACAAAGTTCAAGCATGTGTAAATGTTAAATTATATATTTAAAAACCCATGGCACACATAGGCACATTCTTGTGGTACGTCATTTGAGACCCATTGTAATTAAGGTGTAATTTAAGGGAAATTAGCTGCTATTTCTAGCAGGCTTGAGCAGACTTCATAAAGGTTTGCACCAAAGCTTAAAACAGCAGCCGAATATCCTTCAAATTACTCCTTGATGTCTTAAAAGAAGATCTCATTAAAGACAAGAATATTCCAACTGCAATCTCCATCAAAGGGATCAAAGAGATCCATTGGAATCCTTTGGTATTTCTTCCCCACATGGTACACTTCGGTCAAAGAATCAGTTTGTTCCAAGAAATGCTTGAAATTTTCTGTTTGTCTGTCTGTCTGTCTGTCTGTCTGTCTGTGTCGTGTCTATTTGTTTTTCCCTATTCATTGTTTCATTTTTATTTTGCTTTCAATTTTTATAGTCATTCATCAGGCCAGAAAATAAAAGGTGGCCAGCTGTCGGTAGGATAGATGATGTATACGGTGACCAGAATCTAGTGTGTTCGTGTCCACCAATGGAGGCTTACGAATCGCCTTTCATGAAAGAATCAGCCAATGAAAATCTACAAGAGCGAAGAGCATCCAACTAAAAATTGAAGGAATGAAGAAATGACAGACAACATAAAACAATGAAAAAAAAAGACGTGTCAATACATATATATATATATATATATATATATATATTGTCAGTAGTTGATATATCTCTAAAAGAAGCACACTCTAAAACATTAGAGCAGTAATGTATTTTTTTAGGAAGTTAAAAGATATGGCCAGTTATAGCGTGACCATTGGTTTTGCTCCTTTAAAATGCTTAGCATTATAAGTGACTCATCAAACTGAGATATGTCTGACGAGTCGCCTATACTGCTAAGTGCTTTATAGGTGTGAAGCCATTGGTCACTCTGTAACTGGTCATAACTTTTAATTCTTGAAATATACATATGAAAAGAAGAGCATTCCTTGAAGTAAAAGTGCGAAGATAAAGAGCTTCTTACAAATTGAAAAGGAAAAAAATTAATAACTTTTATATATTCTAGACATCATTAGAAGTGATCAGGGGTCAAGAAATGTTACTCCATACAGTAAGGGCCCTGTTGATTGTTATGGCTGCTTACATTTGATCATGGGTATTTGTACCTAAAATATATAAGGGTTAATAAACTTTTCCCTTTTTACATTATAAGAAGCTCTCTGTCTTAATTATTTTACTATTTTGCTGCTTCACACACTTAAATACATATATAGTTTCGTCGCTTTGAGACCGTGACCTCTTCACTGACAAAATTCCGTGCTCACGGAATTTTGTCAGTGAACAGGTCGCGGTCTTAAAGTGATGAAAATAATTTGGCAAATTAAATCTAAATGTTGAAGAGAATCTAACGGTTTTTGTGTGTTTTTAAATGTCTTATACACACCTTCCATGCTGCAATTGTTTTTGTGTGTGTGTGTGTATATATATATCAGGAAAAGTATATGTGCATGAAACAGCTTTAGATTAAAATAACAGTGTGTATAACATTTATAATATATATACAAATGTGGATTGGCACTGGCTGGAATGTCTCAGAGAATCTTCTCAATGAGTACTGTGTTTTTTTTTTAACATAAATCTCTGGGAAGTTTCGCTGTTCAATGTTTGTATATACATAAATGTTATTCACACCAGTGTGTGGGTGTGAAAATAATTTTTTTGATGCAGTATAAAATATGTGTGTGTGTGTGTGTGTTTATTCTTTTGTATGTACAAATGAAAAGGAAACTATTTCACTCAATACAAGTATTAGAGTTTATTTTTATAAATTAAGAATCTGAAGTTTTAGGCATTTGCTCTGTTGTGTCTGTAAACTGTTGGAAACCAAGAAAATTTGAAACAGCAATGGAGCAAAACAAACTTCAAATGAGTGTTACTATGAGTGTAGATAGCACTACTGTATTCTGTCTCCAAATGTAAAAGTCTTTAATGTTTCACCAGGTGGTGAAGTAGTGGTTTCTATTCCTTCTACCATGATACCAGAGCTACCCTGGCTCACACCTGTTGGGGGTCCCCATTATGTAGGTGACATGACTCCTGCTGCATAACAGTACAAAATGAGTTGGATCCAATAATGTGATTCTGAGATGGATATATAGGTGTGTGCACATGTGTGCAATGAAAATGCATGAACACATTGGGCTGCATGATTTACTTATTTTGAAGCATTTTCAATGATTTAGAGAATTCCAGTTAGATTTTTACTTTCCCCCATTATTGCTTATCCCAGTTCTAATTACACTATTTTTTGTCCATTAAAAATTTTTTTGGGATGTACTGTAAAAAATAGTTTTAATGAGAAAAGGATATTTTTATTTTTCAACAGTCTTTTGTCTAAAAGGATAAGACCACAGTTAAGGCTTTAATGAATTGAACCAATGTCTAAGAGATATGAGGTCACATTTAAAAAGACTTCTAAAAATTGTTTGAAAATAAATTTAAAGACTGCTTATCAGAGGCAGCTAAAAATGGTTTCTAGTCACCTCTGATGGGCAGTCTCAACACCACACTTTCAGTTGCAGTTCATACTGGAGTTTGAGTGGTAAACCAAACTAAGCACTCATAGTATATACCTGTTACTTTACCTCAGTTGATGAAAACTTCTTATATATTTTGTAAAACCAGATTTAAATGTTTTGAAGTCTTGATGTCAAAGTCAAAGGGCTCTTCATGGTTTGAAAGATCATTACTTAAAATTGGCTGAACCTGTTGAAAGAATAAGAGTAATACAAGTGTGACACTGATTTTCCGAAATCTTTGGTTCCAAAGCCAATCTGGGTTATTGATTTTTTGGAACCAGGGGTTCTAAATTTGCTTAAAAAGTTGAATGAAATATATTAGTACAAATAATACAAGTTTATTAATACTGTACTGTACCAGGTACCAGTAAACTAGTTTTGATGACCATTGGAATTTGAAGTTCCTGCTTGTAAATTAGCATGGATTGTAAACAATTCCAGACCTTCAGTGTCCAGAAACTTAGTGTTGTACCTGTACTTGATACTTGTATTTCTTTTAATGGTTGTTATTGGCTTGACTAATTTTTTGTGAGTTTTTAAGACAGACTCTAAACTTTGATTCAATTTAAATGTGCTGACAGGAGACATAACTGAAGATTTAAACCTTAATTTTACATGCATTTGTCAACCAATTATGAGAATGGATTTAAAATATACAGCGTGGAAATTTAACAAATTTCATCTCAAATTTTTTTTCCTCCCAAATTTTCCTACGAAATGGCTAATCCTAAGTTTTACAATAGTTTGAATGGTATGAAAGTTGTTGGTAAAAATAGTTAGACTATATTTTTTAACAAATAACTCTTTCCTATATAACATATAATCACTGCAACATATATGAAAGAAATGACTAGGATATAGACCCAGTCTATATCATCAAATACAAGATGTCAGATTTTCAATAAAAAAAAAAGGTGGAAAGCATAACCAAGTTGTTATCATTTAATTTGAGTTAGAATTCTGTTTTTTTTTCTGAACAAATATTGTTTTGTTTTTAATAAAATGATGCTCCTTTTGATGTGTTGGGGTATTGTTGCCTTCAGGTCCTAGAAATAGCTAGTTAACTAAGTGGTTTTCTTCTTAGGTGTTGGTACTGGTAGTTGGCATATCTTTCTTCTTTTAAATCATTTTCACATTGTCCAGTATACGTTTTTATTTTCTGTTTCATTATTTTGTAGCACTGAGCTGACCTCAGCTTCATAAATCTCTAACAGTGCATGTCTGGATCTCAACAGTTATCTCTTGGGGTAGGAATCTAGTGTGACTTACATGTAATTATATTTTTCATATTGGGGCTGCAACTGTAAGAAACTTTCCTCGAACATCTATTAAACATTTTATTATACCTGTGGCTATCTGGGAAATGCTTATCTATCAAGGCAAGGAACTTTTTGCCTATGTTTGTCTTAACATTCAAAAACAAAGAGGTGAACCATATACTCTTTCTAAGTTTGTTTTTAGACTTCATATATTTTATGGTAGCGGTTTACACTATCTTCTCTTTGATGCCACCCTTAGCCAAGGCTTTATTATAGTAGGAGACTGCCTTATTGAATATTTCCTTAGAGGAGGCATGATTTATGAAGCTGAGGTTATCTCAGTTTTACAAAATAATGAAACTCAAGAGAAAATGTATATTGGACTATGTGAAAGCAATTTCAAAATGAGATTATATTAATCACTAGTCTTCTTTCTGACATGTAGTCAGAAACAACCCACTAAGCTAGCAAGCCATATCTGGTACCAGCAATGTCCCACACATCATCAAGTGGAACATCATAGAATGATTCACACCATACACTAATGGATCAAAAAGGTATGGGACTTGTATAGCCAAAAGAACTTATATCCTTTCTAAATCCAAATATTCCACTGATCTACTGAATTCTGGATCCAAAATTTGCATCATTATCAAACTAAAGAACACCACCCTCTCTAGATTAAGTGTATAGTCTCACAAACTTTAACTCTCCCCTGTTGATTTAACCACATATCTCCCCTCCATACTTTTTTTTTTTACTTAATCCCTTTTTTCATTTTCGTCTGACTCTTTCTCATTTTTTTCTTAGAGAGCAGGCATGTTGTATTCTGAGCCTGTAAAATTGCCTAGTAGAACACGACACACTGTACAACTTTGTTGAACTATTGTATTGTCAGAGGAAGAAAACTTCTAGTAGCTCACATTTAAATCTTGCGTATATTAAATTATATTTATCTCTCACTGGATGGAGTACTATTCTCTTGATCCCACCCATAATGGAACAGTATAAAATATATCTTTTATCTGTTTCAGTCATTAGATTTTGGCCATGCTGGGGCACCACCTTGAAGAACTTTTAGTCAAATGAATTGACCTTAGTACTTAATTTTCTTAAGCCGAACCACTAAGTTATGAGGACATCAACAAACCAACACCAGCTGTCGAGCTGTGGTGGGGGACAAACACACATACATATATGATGAGCTTCCTTCAGTTTCCGTCTATCAAAACTTTGGTCATTCTGAAGTTGTCGTAGAAGGCACTTGCCCTAAGTGCCATACAGTGGCACTGAATACAAAACCATGTGTTTGGGCAGCAAACTTCTGATCGCATAATCTTTCAGTATCTTACGTGATATTATTTTCATGTGTCTCTTTGTATTTTGCCATCCCACTTGCTTAATTCATACCATTATTTCCAGAAAAACCATATTATTTGACGAAAATGAAAATGATATGCTAAACTTAATGATCATCTCTATTTGAAACTAGTACCTTCTTACATACAAAGCAATCCATCCTGATAATAGGATTTTGCTCTTTTTACTAGGAATTTAAAATCTTTTCTAGAGCTTATTATGGACTGAGCCACATCAATACAAGTTCTACTGCAAATTTCTCTTTGTCGAAGTAGACAGATAAAACATCCAAGGCACTTTGGTCTTTCTCTTAATATGTGAAATTTCGAAGATGGCGAGCTGGCAGAACCATTAGCACAATGGACGAAATGCTTAGTGGTATTTCGCCCATCACTACAAGTTCAAATTCTGCTGAGGTCGACTTTGCCTTTCATCCTTTTGGGAGTCAATGAAATAGGTACCAGTTACGCACTGGAATCGATGAAATCGACTACCCAACTCCCCCACATTTCAGGCCTTATGCCTATAGTAGAAAAGAATATGTGAGATTTCTTTGCTGTAAATATTTAAAAAAATGTTAAGAACTCCTTCGGTCATGAATGGTCACAGGATAACATCTAGAAAATTACCCTCTGAGGCACAAGTCCGGGCAAGGTTGTTTATTGAAGACCAGCAGTTATCCATGCATACCAGCCTCTCCTCTCCAAGCCACTGATGTTATCTAAGGGAAAGGCAGAGGCCGATACATCTTGGCACCAGTGAACTGGAACAATGTGAAATAAGATGTCTTGCTCAAGAACACAACACACAGCTTGGTCCAGGAATCAAACTTATTACCTCAATGATTGTGAGACCGATGCTATAACCACTGGGCCATCAAATAAATACTAATTCAGGATTTGAAGTCCATTAAGAAAGTAAGTAAACTGCAACTTGTCAGTGGAAAGTGAATTTCATTTGTTTGACGTATATTGCATATAAATAATGGAGTGAACTTTATTTGACTCTTTACCTATTCAAAGTATTGTTTTCAGACTTTTCACATGTTCTGAGTAACATAAAGCTGGTAATCTTTCAGTTTAGGGAGGTAAAAATACAAGGGAAATAACTTGACGTCTTACTAGTATTACTCTGAAATCTGTTTTTTAAAAAATTTTTTTTTTTAGCTGTTTATAAATAAATCACACACGTGATTGAAGTTAACTGTTTATATATAAATCACACGCCTGATTGAATATCATACTACCGGCTGCACAACAACTTATGGTAATCTTCCAGTATAGGGAAATAATGGTCCAACTAAAGCGTTTGACCCGAGCTCAAAAGTATTAAAAAAAAATTAGTGTAATAGGTGTAAAACAACTTGCTGTGAACGAATATGAAAAAAAAAAAATGCGGGCTCGCGAATGAGTGAGGTAGAGAGAGTACGGATAATACTCGGTAAGTTATTTCCCTTGTATTTTTATTTACTTTTTTTACCTCCCTAAACTGGAAGATTACCTATAAAGCTTTTCCGTCCATGAGTCCCAAGTTATTCTGGTGGTTGAAGATATGTGGGAATGCGTATCATATATGATACACGTATGCCAGTGAAATATGTCCGGCGTATCACATGTAATACACAAGACAGAGAAAGGGTTGTTCATTGTTTTGTTTTATTTCCTAGCATAGTTTCGATATCTATGAAATTTAATCCCCAAAATGGAAAATTCTCAAAATGGGAAATGAGTTGGTTGATTACTTTGTGATTGCCAAAATAAACATTATTAAAAAAAAGTTACGAGGGAAAGGAACATATAGGATAATATCCATAGCCTGTGTTGGTCATGCTTGGGAATCCCTCTACAAGGTCTAATGACAGTTGCTTCTGATAGGACCCTATGGCGGAGGTACTTGAGGACTCTGCCCCAACAACAAGTTGTGGACCAAGGGTAGACCAAGAAAGAGAGAGTTGGATAATATTGCGCATTATTGAACCATGGACAGAATCTCGCATCTTAGCTGTTGTTCTGTCTCTCCATGCCATTAACCCACTGGTTTACTGGGTCTCCCACTTCTAGGTTCAGTAAAAAATGAGATATTTAAATCTAACACAGCATCAGATCATTATTGAGAACAGATTTAAATAAATATCCCATTTTTAAGCTTGTTCTTGTTGCTACAGAGACGACCTTCTGAATAAAGGTATTTATAATTAGTTCAATAGCATTGCAAGTTGATAGAGGTTTCAATCTCCACTTATTAAAGTTTTTTTTTTAAAAA
>NC_068988.1:87567145-87567634 GCF_001194135.2 Octopus bimaculoides
TTAAAAAAAAAAAAAAAAAAGCAAAAAGAAAAAGAATTTAAATGAAAAATCTTACACTCTGGTCTGACTCGAATCCACCACCAGATTATGCAGGATGTCCTATCACTGCTTATTTATCTGTGTCTTTACTTACATTGGGTGCCCTGTTAATTTCTGTGGAAAATAAGATAATTAAATCTACCACAGCATCAAATCAATAATAAAAATAGATTTAAATATCTCATTTTTGATCTGTATTTTCAGTTGTTGGTTTGATGGCCTAATGGTTAAAGGTGTTAGTAATTTAACTAATAACCTTGTGTGCAGGTAGAGGTTTCAATCTCTATCTAGAAATATATTTTAAAAAAATATTTTTGTATAAACATAAAAAAAGACTCTTACCTTCTTGCCCCATCCTGACCAGGTTTGAACCCTGGACAGGACACTTCAATTAACAGAGAAATGCCTTTAAAACAGTTGTGGGGCAAAGACTATTCATCCCATGGCCAG
>NC_068988.1:87567954-87571431 GCF_001194135.2 Octopus bimaculoides
ATATTTTTGTATAAAAGAAAAAAGAAAAAAAAGACTCTTCCTCCATCCTGACCAGGTTTGAACCCCAGACAGGACACTTCAGTAATTTAACCAACAACCTTGTATGATGGTAGAGGTTTCAATCTCTATCTAGAAATATATTTTAAAAAAATATTTTTGTATAAACATAAAAAAAGACTCTTACCTTCTTGCCCCATCCTGACCAGGTTTGAACCCTGGACAGGACACTTCAATTAACAGAGAAATGCCTTTAAAACAGTTGTGGGGCAAAGACTATTCATCCCATGGCCAGCACCTCTAGAAAGGAAATGGTTGCTTTTCTGAGATTATCTGGAGTAAAAGACTAGTTTTAATCCCTTAGTATTCAGATTACCCTGTCAAGAGTAAAGTTTATTTATTCATATTGTTTTGAATAAATCTTGCATTATCATATTGACATCTTATAACTTTGTGATAATTTTTTTTTAGAATGACATTGTAGGGTAGGTATGAGGGGTTGGATTTCGTCAGTTTGAACATGAACTAAGTAGAATATTTGGGCTGGTTTAAATAAGTAACTTGGTGGTTCAAACCAGAGTAAGCAACCATCTGGAAGAATAATTGCATGTTTTCTTCTTGTGCATTTTACTTCTCAAGGATGTGAGGGTTGATGGAAGAGGAAATTCATTTTTTTTTTTTTATTATGCCATATTCACTGAACTTGGCATTTATAGTTTTCATGAAGTTTGGATGTTGACTGATATTCGTGTGTCTGTAGCTTTTGTAATTACCCGAAGGGTGGGGCTAGTATGTAGAAGCTGTTTGAGAATCACTTGTTTAAATTTGATGGTTGAAGTCCTTCAGAATTGTTTCTTGTGTAAGCGTTACAAGTTGCCTGGAATACAGCTCTGCTCACTTCTTGTGTCTAGCGGGGTGTTTTGTGAAAGCATGAATTTGAAGTTTACATTATATTAAATGATCAGCATCTGCATTGAAGTTACTAGCAGAAAGATGGTCCTTGATCACTCCATGTGTGTGTGGCAGGGGTGGTAATTACAGGTCAAGAATTGAACTTCATAGCTATTTCAGATGTTCTTCTCTCATACTTCTCTGCAGGCATTCTCCATAAACGGCAAGACTGACAGATATTCCCACTACAGATCTTGTCTGTAAAGGGCCGTATTTTCCAATGGTGATAGAGGTGTGATTTGAAGAAAATTTAGTTGGTATACTTATCACGTTGAGCATCCACATAGAGGCATTCTCTTGTTAGTTTGAAGTAAACTTTACCACTGCTGTTGCTGTATAGTCCCCAGATCAGATGCAGTTGAATAAATCTATGTTCTAATCACAACAACCTCATTGTTTGTAAATCAGAAATTATATTGTTCAATAAAATCATTGTTTAAGATAGTAGAGTGTAATTTATGGGAGATTTAGCCACAATATTCAGCAGATTCAGCACTTATGTGTCAGCCTCTTGATTGAACAGTCAAGGCCAAGTGATTAGAGTTACACTCACGATCACAAGATCAAGGTTTCGATTTCTGGACTGGGCACTGTGTTGAAATCTATTCTTGAATAAAACGCATCATTTCGTTTTGCTCCAGTCCACTCAGCTGTAAATGAGTAACCCTGCGGTTGCCTGGCATCCCATTCAAGGTGAGGGCTGAGGTCTCAGTCACTTATATGTCATGGAAACCAAATAAAAGACTCTACAAATCATAGAATTTGAGACAGTAATTTCCAGGGAATAATTAACTCAGTTGCTTCCCAAACACATGGCTTTGGGTTCAGTCCTACTGTATTGTACTTTGAGCAAGTTTCTTCTAATATAAACCCAGGCCATCCAATGCATTGTGAGTGGAAGCCCATTGCATACGTGGTCTGATTAATAAGTATCTGGAGTGTTGCTATAGTAACGAAGCTAAAGCCCGGAGAGTGAAACCGCTTAGCACAGATTGACCTTGAACTCTGCTGTGCATGCACACTAAGTTCTAACGTTCTAGCTCATTTTCGCTGTTTACAGCAGTGCTTGTAAGGAACATGTGTAGCATGTGATCATCACATTGATCATAACAGAGAAAGTTGAGCAGAGAATCTGCACCAAATTTTGCTAAAAGCTTGACGATACCTGTTCAGAGGTTTAGGCAAAATTGCAGAAAGTGTACAGAGAGGAGGGTACGAACCACACACAAGTGTACGAGTGGTTCACATGTTGCCAAGATGGCCAAAAAAGCAGCAGAACTGAGTTGAAGCAATGTGAAGACATTGTTGACTGCTTTCTTTGACTACATGGGGATTGTTTATCATGAGTATGCTCCACCTGGTCAGACAGTAAACAAGGAGTACTGCCGTGACATTTTGCAGCATGCTATTTGTCAGAAAAGGCCCCAATTGCATGCCTCTGATGAGTGGCAATTTCACCATGACAGCGTACCTGCCCATTCAGTGTAGCTTGTGCAGTAGTTTTTCGTTAGGCACAGCATTCCCCAGGTCCAACAGCCACCGTATTCCCCAGATCTCGCCCCTTGTAACTTTTTCCTCTTTCCAAAAACCAAATCCCACTTGTAAGAAAAAAGATTTCAGAACATTGAGGAAATCAAAGTGAATGCGACAAGGCAGCTGCTGATTAACCCAGAAAACGAGTTCCAGGAATGCTTCTATCAATGGAAACAGTGCTGGATTAAGTGTGTGGCTTCCGAAGGTGACTACTTTGAAGGAGATTCAATGCCAAATTGGTAAGTGTTGTAGTTTTGTTTTTATATCACCAGTCCGGATACTTATTGATCAGACCTCGTATATCTTTATCTATATATAGATATATATACAGGGTGTCCACAAAGTCTGGGTACATAGAGTAAATAATATCATAACATAAACAATTAAATATAAGAAATAATAATTTCTTAAAGTATGTGTTAATCTCATGTGGGTACATGGAGTATGTAAAATCATAACATAAACAATTAAGTATAAGAAATAATAATTTCTTAAAGTATGTGTTAATCCCATGTACCCAGACTTTGTGGACACCCTGTATAATGATCAAAATACAGCAGGTAAGAATATGCTTAGGAGAACTCAGTATATCTAGCGGGACACCCCCTTCTTTATGTGTGTACCTGATGTGAGTCAAACTGCACAGATTGATGTCACACAATTAGATGCACAACATTCTACCCATGATGGCTAGTTGCAGGATGAGTTGAAATGATCATCATACTGAATAAAGACTAGTGCTAAATTTATCTTCCATTTCCTTCATTAATAATCATCATCATCATCATCATCGTTTAACGTCCGCTTTCCATGCTAGCATGGGTTGGACGATTTGACTGAGGACTGGTGAAACCGGATGGCAACACCAGGCTCCAGTCTGATTTGGCAGAGTTTCTACAGCTGGATGCCCTTCCTAACGCCAACCACTCAGAGAGTGTAGTGGGTGCTTTTACGTGTCACCCGCACGAAAACGGCCACGCTCGAAATGGTGTCTTT
>NC_068988.1:87572206-87576531 GCF_001194135.2 Octopus bimaculoides
ATATATATATATATATATATATATATATATATATGTGTGTGTGTGTGTGTATGATGGAATAAGTACCAGACTTGAAAATAAGTCCTGGGGTTGATTTGTTTGATTAAACCCTTCAATGGCTGAAACAAGTAAAAGATGCAAGATAGAATGAAGCTGAAACCACATGCATCTTTAATATTATTCTATGGCTGAAGCTTAAATTGTAATATGTTGTACTATTTTTATAAAAAAGTGAAGCATAGTGCCTGTCCTGCTGAACTGTGGATTCTAAGAAAATCTATCTGTAATGAATGGATGGTTCTTAGCCATTCAAAGATGAGGATTCAGTTGTTGAAATAACTGAATTGTCTGCTCATTGAATTACCATGTAAGTGGCTGAGTATTCCACAGACATGTGTAGCCTTTGTGTAATTCTCAGACAGAATCAATATGACAATGTTTGACAAGGTAAAGCCCTAGAATTACACTTATAATCCATTGGACACTCTTCTGTTCAATTTCTGTCGACCAAAATGCACTTAGAAAGTTTGGGCTGGGCTGAGGCTACAGAAAATGACATATAACACAGTAGGATCAAATCCAGGATCCCAGTTGCTAAACAAACTTCTTAACCATTCAGCCTTACTGAACCTTCTATCCCTTGTATATCATATCTTCTTGTGAAAAATACAAATAATGAATATTACCTTAAAGGCAAGGTGGGGAATTGATAGAATCATAAGCACTCCAGGCAAAATGTTTAGTGGCATTTCATTTATCTTCATATTCTAAGTTTAAATTCTGTCAAGGTCCTACTTACTCCAACTCTAAAATTGCTGGCCTTGTGCCAAAATTTGAAACCAATTACTTAAAGGCATAGTAAGCAATGACGATTAAAATAAAGCTTTGTACAGTTTATATTTAGCACATTCATGTCGACTTGAACATGAAAAGACTTTTGCTGTGAATATTGGCCTTATAGACTATGATGTTGATGGCATTGTTGGATACGTTTTTGCATCATTGCTCTTCATCAGCTACAGTTACCAAATCCATCATTCGCAGCCCACTGAGAAATATCATTCTTATAATTAAGGAGCAAATATGTTGTTGTGTGCAAAGCATCGTCATCAAATATGTATAATTAAAGACACACTAAGTAGTGATGATTATAATAAAGGTGTGTATATTTATATTTAATTTGTTTGTGTATACTCAAACAGGGAAACGCCTTTGTTGAGGAAACTGTTTCAGGAGAAAAAATTCTCCTCATAGACAATGCATGTGTGGAAATACACTTGAGACAGTATCTATACTATAAAAGGCAAATTTTCTCTCTGTGTGTATGTTTAAAATTCATACATTTACACAATTCCAAATTTCTTCGATTAAACAATCGCAATTAATATTCTAAATACAATTTGTTAGGTCACTGCGTCATTTTTTCACTCCCAAAATTTCCTAATAACGAATATAATCCATGAAACTACAGCAGTAAACATTTTCTCCCTAATAAAATCTAATTTCCTCTTTCTAATACAAATCCTTTCAACTCCTACTTTCTCTTATGAACCTTTACGGAAAATCCAACAACAAATACAAAAAGAAAGGAAGGAGAAAAAAAAAAAAAAAACTATTTCAGTATCAAATCACATTTCGATACTATAATGACAGATACTAAAAGTACATACAAAATTACTTTGCCCGTCTAAAATTAACTATTTCTATTCCTCTTACACATCGTTTCAATTGCTACTTTCTCTTATGAACGTTTACAACAATCCATGCTTTCTGATCCATGATGCTGGCCTAGCATGCTTGAGGTAAAGGTGCTGTGACTTCAGATTGTTTTTGCCCATCTTCTTTAGTGTACCGTAATAGTGGGCAGCTTGTGTGTCACTCAAATTATTTATAGTTTCTTCCCCAATTATTCCTAAGGTTCTAAGATCGGAGGTACTAGTAATACACTGGTGTTTACTTCACTTTACACGACCACTCCCTCATCTTATAACCTGGAATGTGAAGAGAGATAACTGAACACCATAGATTAGTTTGTCTGGTGCTTTAACCCATTCTGCCATGTCATTAAACCATATAGTAATAACAGTTTCAAATTTTGGCACAGTGCCAGTAATTTTAAGAGCATTGGGTTATTCAATTATATTTATCCAAATATTTCTATTTTATTGGCCCCCAAAAGGATGAAAGGCAAAGTGAACGTTGGGGAAATTTGAACTCAGGATGTAAAGCTGGAAGGAATGCCGTTAAACATTTTACCTGGCAATGCTAATGATTCTGCTAGCTTGCTGTCTTCATAATAATGATAACCACTTCATGTTTGAGAAGTTGTAAGCAGGGCTGTGGGTTGTAGTTGGTAAAAATGAACTGATTTCACCTGAATGTAAAAAGTTACAGTTAATTTCACAGACATTAATTTGAGAATACTTTTGCTGAACTGCTAAGTTACGGGGACGTAAACACACCAGCATCAGTTGTCAAGCGATGTTGAGGGGACAGACACATACACACATACATATATACGACGGGCTTCTTTCAGTTTCCGTCTACCAAATCCACTCACAAGGGTTTGGTCAGCCCAAGGCTATAGTAGAAGACACTTGCCCAAGGTGCCACGCAGTGGGACTGAACCCGGAACCATGTGGATCGGAAGCATGCTACTTACCACAGAGCTACTCCTATCATCATCATCACTTAACATCCACCTTCCATGCTAGCATGGATTGGACAATTTGACTGAGGACTGGTGAAACTGGATGGCAACACCAGGCTCCAATCTAATTTGGCAGAGTTTCTACAGCTGGATGCCCTTCCTAATGCCAACCAAAAAGTTTAGAATGGTATAACAATGCACTATAGAACAAAAAATGGACTATATACCTGTTGTAACTTGGTTATCTTTAGTCCAATGATATTTTGGGATTACAATTCCTTCTTCAGATCTTATTTGCTGGAGTCTCTGCTATAAAAAAAAAAGGTAAAAAACCCCTTCGGTCATATATGTCTATAGGATTGCGCCTAGAAAGTTCCACTTCAAGGCACAATTCCAGATAAGGTTGGCACCAGTGACATCGCAATGTGGAATAAAGTGCATTACTCATGAAAACAACACAAAGCCCAGTCCAGGAACTGAACTCACTGCCAAATGATTGAGAGCTTGACACTCTAACCATTCAGCCATGCACCTTCACATGCTTGTAATACTTGTTTATTCACATTGTTTTGAAGTAATCATTCATTATCTCACAGCTTCAAGATATCGATGACCTGATTCTTTTTAGAACAAACAATCAGTTCAACACAACACGCAGCCCGGTACGGGAATCAAACTCACCTCATGATTGAGAGCCCAACAATCAAACCACTGAGCCATGTACCTTCACAGCTTGGATAATAAACCAACATTAACAGCACTATATCAAGAATATTACACTATAACAATCCCACCCCCTTTGGTCAGTGAGTGTTATTTCCTATTTACTTCTATCTAGAAATCAAAGGAAACAATAACTATTCCCTTCAAACTTTGCTTTTGTAACCTGGACATCAATGTTTTGAAACTGACCAATTTTCCATTACATTTCAGACAGATTCAGCACTGAGTTGCTGAAGCAGAAATATCGTTGTAGTAAATATTCTGCTCAATACCACGGTTTTGCTTGTGTTGAGAGGGAGTCTTTCGGGTTTGAATAAGTGTAACAAAAGCAAAGTTTGAAGAAAATATTAGCCATCTTTCAAACTTCCTTGAGATTGTACAAACAGGAAATAACAGTCGCTATCCAAGGAAAGAAATCATGTTACACAGTGTATTTATAAACAATATAAATAATTAAAACCACAAAGTTTTTTTTTTCTTCAAAAAACGTAGTCTTTAATAAAATAAAATTTTAAAGAAAGAAATTGAAACATAATATATATATATATATATACACACACTTATGCATTGTTGTATATGGAAACCATGTACTTAATATCCTGTGTTTCATGTATATATATATATACATATGTATGTGTGTGTGTTTGTATACACATACATACACACACACACACACATATATATATATAATACACAATTGTACATATCTGTATGTACACATGGCTTTATGCAGCCACACAAACACACACTCAATATACACATATCTACACTGATGTGCATTTGTGTATATAACTACATTGCTATGCATGTATAATATATATACACACACACATGCACATATATGCATATATACATACGTATTCTAGTTTCACATATCCACATTTGCTGCATCTCTCTCTGTATATGCATATATATATATATATATATATATATATATATATATATATATATA
>NC_068988.1:87577023-87579455 GCF_001194135.2 Octopus bimaculoides
ACTTTCTGTTGATGTCGACGTCCACCTCGTTGCGAATGACGACGAGAAAGAAGGGAAGAGAGGAATATTCTGCCAAGACCACCACCATCACCGCAGTACCCCATTACCCACCCCTGGAACAGGTCAAATAGTGGGGGGAAGGGGTGAAGGGTTCTACCATTATTATTATTATTATTTTCGTATTATTTATCACGGGACTATCTAGGGCTTTTTTTTTTTTCTTGGAAAATTTTTTTTTTGTTTTAGCTCTTTTCAAATGCTACAGTTCTCTATTGTCTGTCTGTGTGTCTGTCTGTCAGCTCTGCTCCACTGTTTCCTTACACCACATCCACTGCACTGGGAGGGGAGAGAGAGAGAGAGAGATATCTACATTGATTAATTCAAATGTAAGGTGATAACTGGTCGGCTCTTTCAGCCACACACATACACACGCAATATGTTCTGGCTATGGGCTGCTACTCCATCCATGTGACACTCAGTAAGAGGAGAGAGAGAGAGTGGGGCATCCTTGTCACGATCCTCATCTGCTAGCTTGAGCACATCCAAATGTCAACGCCATCTCTGTTTGAAAAGGTAAGACATTTGAGAAGGGGAGATAATAAAAATAAAGGCAACAAGACCTGGGTTGACTGGCAGAAGATAGAGAGTGAGAGAGAACACTGGTTTCCCTCTCTAATTTATATTACTACACTGTAACATACACCCACACAACTTCGCATTATCAGTCGTCTCCTTGTACAGTTAGTCCAGGGTGGGTGTTGTGAAGAGAACGTTCTCTGCTCTCAGACTGGATGACATAAACTGCCACAGAATTCAATACGTTACCTCTGAAATATCTGCACTAAGTAGACATTGTGTCAAATGTATTTCTCTGTGCACACGTGCATGGGATAGCAAAAAAGAGAGGGAGAGAGACTGTTGTGCCTGCAAATTGTTCTTGTCTTTAGAGGAAAGGTTCTCTCCCTGTCAAAGTAAAGTCCTTATGAAAAGCTAAAGAACAAGAGACAAGAGTGCAAATAGCTTCCCAGGATGCAGTGCAATGAAATGGCCCCCTGCACCAAAATGAATTTTCGTCAATGAATGAATAAAACGAGAAAAATTTTTTTTAAGGGGAGGAACACCCTGGGAAAGAAACAAAAAAAGAAAGCAATGCCTAAGGGGAAAAAAGAACAAAGTAGGCCACACACCTGACTGTTATAGCTTGGAAACCAACACATAACCGAAAAGGAACGTGCTAGGAAGGAACATGCAGAAAAGCTAACCAACAAGAACAATACACTCGGTCTGTTTGTTTCTGTACCTTTCTCTTTCTCTCCATACAAGACATCTCCCTTCATCAACAAATACTTCCAGCAAAGCAATGCAACCTAGAAGCAAGATATAAAAAAAACAACACAACTAAACGTGTTGTCTAATAGGAACCAACAGACACAACCACAGTGTTCCCTCATTAACAAAAAAAAAGCGATACTTTTGCCAGCCAAAAGATATTTTTCATAAGGAACCCACAAAATTCCAACCAGACAGAAGCAATATACCTCTAAGAAACCCACAAACCCCAGCCAGCCAGAAACAATGTCTATTACAGGATGCCCGGCAAACTCCCACCATCCAGGAGACCAACAAACCTGACCAGCCAGAAGCAATGTCCATTCAAGGTACAAATAAACATGACCAGCCGAAGCAGTGTCCTTTCGGAACCCCAAGAAACAGAAAGGAATGTCCCCCACTACCAAGAAATAAACCTTGCTGATTTAAAGCAAAGCAATATTCACAAAGAAAGCAGTGTAATCAGTTGGTGAGATTTGTAGGCCAAAATCCTGAGAGAAAAATAAACAAAAACATTGTATGTGTGTGTGTGCCTGTGTGTGTGGAACAGATTGTCACAATGCAGACAGTTTTTTCTTTCAAGTATTTTCTTTATAAAAAAAGTCAGTTATTTTTTTTTTCTAAAGTCATTTTTTTTTTCCATTTTCCTTGCATATTACATATTTGTATGTGCCAAATGGCTATTAAAACTGTTTATATAATATATATACACATATATATATATATGCACACTTTAATACTGTGTTGACAGTGCATATATGTTTATGACTTTTCTTTTTTTTTTCTTTTAAATCTTATATTTTATTTCAGTCCACTGTTTTTTCCCACTCATCATTTTCTTTTCTTTTCTTCATTTTATTTTATTTTATTTTTTTTGTGTGCTTCACTCAAAAGAAGAAGAAAAACAAAAAGAGTTTCTTATCTTTTTTATGAAACACCTTCAGGTGACAAAGTTTTACCAGGCCATGTTTAGCTGTTTAAGTAGTGCAAGATGGAGAGAATATAAGCCGTTTTATTGCTGTTTGTTATTGGAGGAGATTCTTTTAATATACATATACATATATATATATATATATATATATATATATATATATATATATATA
>NC_068988.1:87579716-87583397 GCF_001194135.2 Octopus bimaculoides
ATATATATATATATATATATATATATATATATATATAAATATATACATACATACACACATATATACACACACCTCCCTACATTCGTATGTAAATCCTCAAAAAATACAGAGATCTTATACAGAAATTTCATATTCCTTTCAAAGTTTGTCAGTTACATTCTCCCTTGCATGTGCGTGTATGTATAAGTACATACTCATGAGTCTGTATACGTATGTGTTATGTGGGGGTGAGTGAGTGTGTGTGCATGTGTGAACAAGCGCATGTATCTAGGTTAGGGGCCATGGCTAAACTTTTGTCACACTTTAGAAATAAATGCATGAAGTTGAAACGGTTTCATAGTTCCATTGGTCAGTGGTGGTGGTGGTGGTTGTTCTTGTTGTTGTGGACGTGGTTAACAGGGGACGGGGCAGAAGGCGAGGGGGCAGGGAGGTCAAAGCGAAGGAAGCCTGGGTACAATATACAGGAACATGACCAGTGTTTGGTGATTGAGGATTAGAGAAAGATAGATTTTGAGAGGCTTCTTGGTACTGTGGAATGATATGGAAAGACACATCTTGGTTATCAGTATTAATAATAATATTATCATAATATAATAATTAATTATATTTATTATTATTATTATTATTATTATTATTATCATTATTATTATATTTGTTATTATTTTCGGTGACGAGTCAGCTTTTGTCTTCTCTCAATTCTTGAAAAGAAAAAAAATTTTCGAAATTCAAAATAAAAGTAAAAATAAAGAAAATTAACAAAAAAAAATCAAACAAAAACCATTAATGAAATCTTGTTTGATATAAATTGTTGCAGTTGCTACTGCTTACATAGGAAGGCAATGATAATAATAATAATAATAAATAATAATAATTGCATTAACTTCACCAAAAAATGAATTTTGTTTTAAGAGAAAGAAATAAAAATATTTAAATAAAAGCTTCAGTTAGTTGAAGTAGTACGATTTCTAATATATCTTATTATTATTATTCAATGCGTTAAGTAAAAATTAAATTCCTTAAAAAAATGTAACAAAAGAATGTACAAAAGGTATTGTGTATGAGTGGAGAGAGAGAGAGAAAAAAAGAAGGGGATTAAATGTATATATCAAAATGAATAAAAAAAAAAAAGAAAAAAAGGGAAAAAATCAAAATGAAGATTAGAATATTACAGAACATCTCACCTCCCTAAACAAACAAAAAAGGACCAAAAAATGGAATATATATATATAAAAAAAAATTTTTTTAAATGTTTCAGAAGGAAATATGAGAATGAGAGAATAATGTTGAGAAGACAAGCAGGAATTTCTGAGAACGATCACTTATGCTCTTTGCTCTTCTTCAAAGAACGAGTCTTTTGGTGTGTTTTTTCATTTTGTTCTTGGGCTAAAAATGGTCCAAAACAAACATTTACCGGCATTTTTCAAAGACTAACCAACCATATATTCATCTCCTCCCCATCATGTTTAATTTTTCTTCCTCTCCTGCTCGTTTGTTTCTCATAAAAATACTGGAGGGAGACAACGACGATGAATCGCTTACTTAGCAAATAGGGTGTTAATGATCTCATTTTTTAACACTTTCTGGTGATGATCGTCATAGAAACCGGCTCTCTATATAGCTTTTAGTAGACATATTTTTTTCTGCTTTTGCTTTTAATTAGTTAAGAGTCAATGGAAGGTGTGTTAGGAGCAAGCTCCTACTATTATAGATCAATCTCATCCTCGTCTGAATTTTGCCGAACTCGGAAACACAAACAACAGGACACCAAAATACCAACGGCCTAGAATGAAAAGAAGAAAAAAAAAAAGTTAACTAGTTTTATTCCAATCTTTAAATCTATCTATCTATATATCACATCATACAGACAAGAATGTAATATTTCGAATGCAATATAGCCATGAAATAACCAGAAAGATTGATATTATATCCTAATGTGATGGAAAATGTTGTCAGCAGACAGCCACAGGACTTGAACCTGCACCTCCCAGATACCGACTGAGTAATGTACCAATTAAGCTGAACTGCAACAATTTGGCAACAATTTCCGGCAGATTAATGCTATAAACATAGCTTCTTTTGAAATGCAACAACATATGTAAACAAACTTTGTTTTTGTTTTTGGAAGCATTGAATGTGTTTGGTATTTTACAGACCAGAAAGTAATATTTGAAATGCAATATAGCCATGAAAACTGCAGAATGATTGGGTATTACACCCTTAAATGGGAGGGAAAAAGTTGTCAGCAAACAGCTACAGGACTTGAACCTGCACATCCAAAAAAAAAAAAGTTTGTTTACATATGTTGTTGCATATATCAGTGAAGGTGCTTGGCTTAATGGTCACCGTACTTGGCTCGTGATTGTTAGGTCATGAGTTCAATTCCTGGCAATGCATTGAGTCCTTGAGCAAGACACTTTATTTCGTGTTGCTCCAGCCCACTCAGTACCAGCCTTGTCACACTGAATCTCCCTGAGAACTATGTTAAGGGTACATGTGTCTGTGGAGTGCTCAGCCACTTGCATATTAATCTCACGAGCAGGCTGTTCCATTGAACAGATCAACTGGAATGCGCGTCGGTGTCATAACTGATGGGGTGCCAATATATATATATAAAATCATAAACATAATCATCATAGTTTTAACATCTATTTTGCCATGCTTATATGGGTCAGATGGAATTCATCAAGGCAGATTTTGTAAGGCCTGATGCCCCTTACTGCAAGCCAACCCTCACTTGTTTCCAAGCAAGTTATTATCTTCCCATGGTTGAACATGCTTTCACAGAAGTTTGGAAACAAATGACACCGCTTGTATGAATGTAGCACTTTTTTTTTTACTTGTCTCAGTCATTTGACTGTGGCCGTGCTGGAGCACCACCTTGAAGGATTTTAGTCGCACAAATTGATTACAAGGCTTATTTTTTTTAAGCCTTGTACTGATTCTATTGGTCTCAGTTGCAGAACTGTTAAGTTACAGGGATGTAAACACACTAACAACGGTTATCAAGAGGTGGTGGGGGCACAAAGAGACATATATACAGGGGTTGGACAAAATAATGGAAACACCTAGTATCATAACATCATAATTTTGAAATATCTATAAAACCATCAAAAGCTTGTTTATTTTTGTTTTTTATTTATTATTAGTGTTGCTTAATATGTTTTACTAAAACTGCTGTTTTCTTTTTCAGATATCATCAGAAAAAGTTAATTAAAATTCATTAAAATGACAGATCTATCGGACTTTCAAAGAGGTCAAATTGTTGGTGCTCTTATGGCAGGCGCTAGCATAACGAAAACAACCGAAATGTTTGGTGTATCAAGAAGTACAGTCTTGAAAATAATGACAGCCTTTGAGAAAGAGGGAAAAATCTCCTCGTTGAAACAAAGCTCCAGAAGAAAATCAAAACTTTCAGATAGGGACCATCGGACTTTTACGCGAATTGTTAAAAAGGACCACAAAAGCAGAGCTACCGAAATTACTGCAGAGCTTAATGACTACTTCAAGAACCCAGTTTCCACAAAAACTGTTCACCAGATTTCACGGGAGAGCTGCAATCAGAAAACCACTATTTCAAAAACAAATGTTGCAAAGCGTTTAGAGTGGAGACAGCCAAAAGAAGCATTTGACCCAGACTGCCTTCTTCCAACTGTTAAACATGGAGGAAGATCTGTGATGATC
>NC_068988.1:87583420-87594460 GCF_001194135.2 Octopus bimaculoides
CTTGGAAATCCGCTGACCCAATGGTTTCCCATCATGGCAGAATTAATAGTCCAGACTATTTAAGCATTTTATCTGATCAAATTCATCCTATGGTTGCGGAACTGTTTCCGGAGGGAAACGCAATCTTTCAGGATGATAATGTACCAATTCATACAGCTAAAGTTGTTACTGAATGGCACGAGGAACATTTTAGTGAAGATGAACATTTTATCTGGCTACCAGTCCCCAGATCTCAATATTAATGAACATTTATGGTGCATTTTAGAAAAGTAAGGAGTCAATATCCTCTGCCATCATCACTACAAGAACTGGGGACTGTTTTAGCTGAAGAATGGACAAAATTTCCTTTGGAAACAATTCAAACTTTGTTCAAGTCCATACCTCATAGAATTCAAGCTGTAATTATTGTCAAAGGAGGTCCAACCCCATATTAAAATAAATTTGTTTGAAATTTTAAGGTGTTTTCATTATTTTGTCCCGCCCCTGCATATATATATACACAAGATGGGTTTCTTTCAGTTTCTCTCCACCAAATCGACTCATAAAGCTTTGGTTGACCTGAGGCTGTAGTAGAAGACACTTGCCCAAGGCACCACACGGTGGGACTGAATCCAGAACCATGTGGTTGGGAAGCAAGCTTCTTACCACACAGTCACGTCTGCACACTTGTTTACAATTCCCAAGTGATGTGAAGACAAGGAAACATACCACCAACATATTCCAGGGAGCAGAGGTCATTATTGTAGCTGTAGAAAATGCAGAGAGAGACAGCAGATTTGTGATGCCAGAGGTAGTAGATCTATGAGTGACCTTATGGCAATCATTCGGGTGTTCCATTTTTTAGATGCAGTTTTGGATATTTGAGCATGCAGCACTGTCCCAGATGTGAGAGCAATACTCCATTGTGGATCTCATCAGTGCTTTGTTAATTGTTAAGATGTTAAGAGTGGATGTGGTCTGATAGATCTTCAGGCTCAGAAGAGAAAGTCCTATGCAGCCCTAGCTATGTCAGAGATGTGCTTTAGCCAGGAGAGATCCTACAAAACAATACAGCATTTTACCACAATACATGATAAAACTAAGATGCCTACTCTTCATTTGGTTTTTCATCCTTGCCACTACTTAAGAGCTACATATAAGTAGCACAGTGTGGCTTACTTTCGACATGGCACGTAGCTGTCATCTGTAGCAAACATCTAGAGGCTAAAATAACAAAGTAAAGGGAGTTAGCTTATCCTACCAGCATTGCAACTAACTGTGGTTTGCAAAATAACAAAGTAAAGGGAGTTAACTCATTCCATCAGCAAAGACTTCTGCAACTAATTGGAGATTGCAAGGTTTACAACATTAATTCAGTGAGTTGGTAGATCGTACTTACTAATAATATTGGAATAGAGCCAGCAACTAAACCAAGAATTATAGCCCTTTTGATCAAGTGTTCCCGTATTTTGTCCAGGCAACCCTGAAAGTAGACACATTTAAATATTAATTAAATACAAGCTTATTGGTTGTTTTATGTTAAAATGGAAAGAAGGAAGAAAAAAGGGGGGAAAAAAAATTAAATAAGATTAAAATAAATAAAAGTCTGAGTCGACATTTTTAGTTTCAGCTATAAGGTTGTTGCAGGTAGATATTTGATTTGATGAGATCTTCAAGCATTTAGCTTTCAAACTGTTCCTATCAGACTCAAAATATTCTACCTGTTTTATGATCAAATGAAACCGATTCAGCTTCTCCTCACACCTACCCTACAATGTCATTCTAAAAATAAACAATCAAGTCATTGAAATTTTGAAGCTACGAGATAATGAATAATTAATTCAAAACAATGTGAATAAACAAGCATTACGGCATGTGAAAGTGCATGGCTCAATGATTAGAACATGAAGCTCACAATCATGAGGTAGCGAGTTCAATTCCTGGACCAGGCTGCGTGTTGTGTTCTTAAGCAAGACACTTTATTTCACACTGATCCAGTTCACTCAACTGTAGAAATGAGTTGTGACGTCACTGGTGCCAAGCTGTATCAGCCTTTGCCATTCCCTAAGATAACATCGGTGGCATGGAGAGGGGAGGCTGGTCATTCACGACTGAAGGGGGTCTTTACCCTTATTCTTTACAAACATTATATTTGACAGAATAATCATATTGGTAAAAGGGTTAAGGCCCATGCCACATACCCCACCTTCTATACACACACACGTGTGTGTGCGTGTTACTGGTTGCTGTGGCAACATTCAGATTCTACAAGTGATTAAGTGAATCTATGAATGTATATCTGGAGCACTGGATCTGAGGATGGCATCTCGATGCCATAGGCCTGTTCCTCCCAGGGATGAACCAATATCTAAGGGTGGCCAGCAACACATCAACATTGAGGGATGACCAGGGATAATACAGCAACACAACAATACTTTAATCCTTTTGTTATACTATTTCTGTTGAAATATATCGTCTTTCATCATCATTCTTTAATGTCCGTTTTCCATGCTGACATGAGTCGGATGGTTTGACCAAAACTGGTAAGCAGGAGAGCTGCACCAGATTCCAGTCTAACTTGGCTTGGTTTCTATCTGGATTCCCTTCCTAATGCCAACCACTTTACAGGGTGTGCTGGGTGCTTTTAATTACAATTAATTTTGAAAATAACTCTCTTTACTCTTTTTTACTCGTTTCAGTCATTTGACTGTGGCCATGCTGGAGCACCGCCTTTAGTCGAGCAAATCGACCCCAGGACTTATTCTTTGGAAGCCTAGTACTTATTCTATCGGTCTTTTTTGCCGAACCGCTAATTTACGGGGATGTAAACACACCAGCATCGGTTGTCAAGCGATGTCGGGGGGACAAACACAGACACACACACATATACGACGGGTTTCTTTCAGTTTCCGTCTACCAAATCCACTTACAAGGCTTTGGTCGGCCCGAGGCTATAGTGGAAGACACTTGCCCAAGGTGCCACGCAGTAGGAATGAACCCAGAACCATGTGGTTGGTAAGCAAGCTACTTACCACACAGCCACTCCTGCGCCTGAACAATTTATTGCAGTAACTCATTAAGCTGGTGTTTGGAATCTAAATCAAGATGATATTTTCATGAAAAGTTTTAGATTAAATCGTTTTCAAACATGAAGATTGCACCAAAAAATCAAGGATAATTTCAGGCAGGTTGGCATCAAAAGGGTAAAGGTCAATGTCTGAAATATGTACTTCCATATAATATTGCAACTTTGAAAATAAAAAAAAGAAAAGAGTAGGGTCAAAAATAAAAGGTTGACATACTTCGGTATTTAAGTCATGATTTCGTAAGTCATTTTTGCCTATGGGTGGTCCTAGCGCAGGTGGTGCCCTCAATCGAATTTCACCAGTACACTTTTTCTCATTTGAGTCTTTTTTACAACAACTTCTTGGCACGTATGGAGATTCTGAAAGGATAAAAAGGGAATTTAATCCCAGGTCCATGTCAGCCCCAGCTTAAAAAAGCGAGAGAAGGCATCACGTAGTTAGAGGGGAGCCCAAGTTATGTATGAAACACAATGTAATAGTCTGGGAAAAGGGGAGCAGAGGGGGCAAGAAAAGAAGTTTGAGGTATGAGATAATGTAATAGGAAAGGAATACAAAGTGTGTGTGAAAGAGAGAGGGGGGTGGTGAGGAAGAGAGAGAGAGGAGAGAGAGAGAGAGAATATGAAATAAGAGGAAGAAAGTGAATACAAAAGTAGCAGCAGAGAGGGAGAGAAAGAACCAGTGTTACTTACGCTCTGGATTGCGGCGGTACCATTCACTTCGTAGTTTATACACACTCCACGAGAAGGAACTATTTTCACCACCTTTGATTCCACAACACTGCAGCTGTACAATAGGGGACAGAGAAATCAGGTTATATTAGCTACCACATGTCCAATTCCAGCTTCTAACACACAAACTAGTCACCTACCTTGCACTGTGTAGCCATGTTGTGATACTGCTTTGAAGGGTTCAGTTTTACTAATCGATCCCCAAAACTTATTCTATTGGTCTCTGTTGCCAAACTTCTCGGTAATGGGGACATGAACAAACAAATGCCGGTTGTCAGAGGTGGAGAGAAATAAGCGAGCTTCTACAAATTTCTGACCACCAAATTTACTCCCAGGGCTACAATATAAGACACCTGCCCAAGGAACCACATAGTGGGACAGAACCAGAAACCATGTAGTTGCAATGCAAACTTCTGGACAATAAGCATGTCAATCACACACACACACACACATATATTGTTGCCATTATGCAATGTGTAAATATACATACACACACATATACATATATATATACATACATACATACATATATATATACATACATACATACACACACACATTGGGTTGGCTAGAGAGTAATTTCGTTTCTTGCAAAAAAATAGATTTACGATGATTTTCAATGACTTTTGACAATGTTATGACTTTTTCATTTTGACATTTGATAGCTGTTACTTTTAGCTTACTTTAGAAACAAATTGCATGCAATTTTGCTTACAACTGTTAGTTCAGTGTCAATTTTAACAGAGTGCAAAAACGAACATTTTCGCCATATTTTGCTTTTTTATTTCCGTAAAGGCAGGAAAGCTACTCAGGCTGATAAAGAGATATGTGAAGGTTATGGTGTTGATTGCTTAACAGGACGCACATGTCAGAAATGGTTTTAAAAATTCTGTTCTGAAGATTTTTCACTCAAAGATAACCAATGTTCTGATCGACCTACAGAAGTTGATGATGACCAAATCAAAGCCATAACTGAATCTGATTGTCATATAACTGTGCGAGAGATTGCAGAGAGGTTAAATATATCACACACGACAATTGAAAATCACAAAAATGTCTTTGACTCGTAAAGAAGCTCGATATTTGGGTTCCACATAAATTGAAAGAGATTCACTTAACACAACGAATCAATATTTGCGATATGCATCTCAAACGCAATGAAACTGACCTTTTTGGAAACGAATCATCACCGGTGATTAAAAATGGATTGTCTACAATAACATCAATCAAAAACGATCATGGCCCAAGCGTAATGAACCAGCACAAACCACGTCGAAAGCAGAATTGTATCAAAAATTGCTGTCAATTTGGTGGGATTACAAAGGTTTTGTGCATTTTAAGCTGCTTCCCATGAACCAGATGATCAATTCAACAACTAATGAAACTGGAGAAAGTAATCAAAGAAAAATGGCCAGAATTGGCAAATCGTAAAGGAATTGTGTTCCACCATGACAACCGCTAGATCACACATGTTTTTGCTAACTCGTGAAAAATTATTAGAGCTTGGTTGGGAAGTGATGTCACATCCACCATACAGCCCTGACCTTGCACCATCAGATTACCATTCATTTCAAAGTTTGCAAATTCTTTGAATGGTAAAACTTTCAATAATGATAATGACTTGAAATCGCACTTGCTTCAGTTTTTGGCTGATAAGGACCAGAAGTTCTCTGAGCTTGGAATCACAAAGTTGCCAAAAAGACGGTAAAAGGGCATCAAACAAAATGGAAAATATATAATTGGTTAAAGTTCATTCTTTGTATGAATAAAAAAACAAACTTTTATTTCACACTAAAAAACCAAAATTACTACTTTCTTGCCAACCCAATATATATACATACACACACAGAGACATATGTACATATACACATATACATATATATATATATACACACACACACACATATATATATACACACACACACACATATATATATATACACACACACACACACATATAATGGTAGACCCTCAGCTTATTCACGAAATGAAGAGGCATGCTGTTATTGTGGTTATAAAGGCTGTGCATAGAGATTTAGAAATATCTTGAGTTTTAAAAGTTGCCAGATCATTCACATACAAAGTTTGTAAGCAGCTAGAGACTGAAGATGGAAAGGTATCACCAGTATCAGAGCATAAAAAGCATTCTAAACACTCTGAAATCATCAGAACACCTGAATTTAACCAGCAAGTTCAACAGACCAATGATTACATCCTCAGAAATTTCATGAGGTCAATTGCAAAAGATCTCCAAGTGTCAGAAGGAACAGTCAGAATATTGTCCACGAAGGCATCAGATATAAGTCTTATATGATGAGGAAAGGTCAATTTGTCCGAAAAAGCAAAAGAAAATCAGTACATCAGATCTAAAAGCTCTTAAACAAACTGAAAAATCCAGCAGAAGATTTGATTTGGTTTATCACAAATGAGAAAAACTTCAACCAAGATCAAAAAGTTAACAGAAGAAATGACAGATGGTTATGTGAAGACCCTTCTGAAGTTCCAAGTGTTATGCATACAAAATTTCCTGCAACTGTCATGGTTTTAGGGGCTGTCAGTAATGAAGGACATGTGATGCCTCCTTACTTCTTTCCATAAGGCCTTAGAGTTAACTCTGCCGCCTACACTGAGGTCTTGGAAATAATTGTTAAGCCCTGGATAGACAGTCTATGCAATGGAAGGCCATATGTGTTTCAGTAAGACTATCACACATGGCTTTAGTAACACAAGAATGGATGGCTGAAAATTTTCATGATCACATAACCCCTAACATTTGGCCTCCTAATTCCCCAGATCTCAATCCATTGGACTATTACATGAAAAGCGTTGTTGAGAGAGAGGTCAATGAACACACCCATAACACCAAAGATTCTTTGAAAGCTGCTATAGTCAGAGTAATGTCCAAAATGAACCAGGACCACTTGATTCGAGCATTTAGATGATTTAGATCTCATATAGAAGCAGTTGTTGAAGCTGAAGGTGGCTTAATTGAATAACATTATAGAAAAGAAGGTTTATTTTTAGCCTCAGAGCATTTTTTGATAAATAAAGTCATTACCTGTTATTAAGTATCTGGGTTTTTTTTTATAAACATAAATCTGTCCTCACATATCTTATGCATCCAGTATATATATAGACATAGACATATATATATGTGTGTGTGTGTGTATATATATACACACACACACACATATATATAAATGTATGTTTCTATCTATCTGTCTGTCTGTGTGTATACATATAACATGCTTGCATCTAGCTGTCTATGTCTATATATATACTGGATGCATAAGATATGTGAGGACAGATTTATGTTTATAATGTGTGTATATATATATATATAATATATATATAGTGAGAGGGAGAGAGAGGGAGAGAGGTTTGGTCTGTTAAAACAAGCCATTGTTGTAAAATACTCTCCACCATCAAACACACACACACACACCCACTTTATCATTCTATTACAGTTTTGTTATGTCTTATTTTCTCAAACAACATGACCAACCATCAACCTCACCTAACTTGCCAGCTTACATAAGGTAAACAAGGTAGATTCTTTTTTTTTCTTTTCTTTTATTTCTTCTCAAAGTTTTTGATATTTTTCTAAATGACCTTTCCGATAAAATAACATGTTTATGGCATCAGAGAGAGAGAGACACCATTCATCCCACCCCATGTCACCACCCTCACCACATAGCCACAATCATTCATCTGTCACTATAATCATTTCTAAATAATATACTGCACCGAGTACCACCAAAGCCACCACCATCACACAATACCAACACTACAATGCCATGAATCAACCATTAAACTGCTATGTAACCATTTGATTTACAAGTAGTAGCAGTCATATGTTCCACAAGTCACACAGTGCAGTCTTTTACCTGTTTGTTACTAGGTTTCTTTTGAAATGCTCTGCTTGTTGTTGTCATTGTCGCTTAATGTTTGTTTTCCATGCTGGCATGGATTGGACAGTTTGACAGGAGCCAGCCAGCCAGCCTGAGGGGTGAATGACTCAGTTGTTTGTTTTAGCATGGTTTCTACAGCTGGATGCCCTTCTTAAAGCCAACCACTTTACATGCTGTGATGGGTGCCTTTTACATGCCACCAGCACAGGTGTATCAATGCAGCAGTGGCACCAGTGCAGTTTATGTGGCACCAGCACAAGTGCAATTAATGTGGCACTGGCACCTGCAAAGGACATGCCTGCATGTATGGATGATGTGTCTTTCAGTCGGTTTTGAAAATAATATTTTTCCTTCTTCTTTTCGGCCACTGTTCCTTGGAGGATCATGTGGGGTAGAGTACTCAGGTACCTCAGGCGCCCCTTCTCCATAGGATCCAATCAGAAGCAACACCTGGTCAAATACAAATACCAGCTTGAGGGCTTGGCACAAATGAGATCAGACTCCACCCAATGCCAGGACAACCAGTAATAAGCCTACAATTTGTTCTGAGAGGCAGATGTCAGGTAAGATTACATGGCAAGGCACTAAGGATACATGTCCCAGGACTCTGAAGCAAGTCCAGGAAGGACAACCATTTATGATTGGGAAAATAATGAATGGTTTAGTAAAACAACTGTCATTATTAAATTGGTATTGAGAACATGAATTTAATATGAAATTTTGATGAAAAACTTTACAATTATAAACTTGGGTTGACCAAAACCTTGCGAGTGGATTTGATAAGTGGAAACTAAAATAAACCCGACATATATATGAATGTATATATTTATGAGTGTGTGGGTCTGTCCCCCTGCCATCACTTGACAACCAATGCTGATGTGTTTATGTCTCCATAACTTAGCAGTTCGGCAAAAGTGACCAATAGAATAAGTTCTGGGGTCAATGGCTAACTAAGCAGTCAAATGACTGAAATGAGTAAACGAATAAGAAAAGTATGTGTGTGTATTTATGTGACAGTTTTCATGTACTAAATCCACTCACATGTCTTTGGTTGGCCTAAGGCTACAGTGTAAAACACTTGCCCAAAGTGCATGCAGTGGGACTGAAACCAAGAACATGTGGTTGGGAAGTGAACTGCTTAACCACACAGTCATGCCTGTGCCTGGATGCATTTTACTGTGACTGCAGCACCAGACAAACATTGCCATAGGCTCAACAAGACTAGAGAGTCTTCTCAAAGCCACAACGCTTTTCTTTGCTTGCAAATTACTCCATTGGATATTTGGGTGTATTTTTTATTTTATGAATCCAGCACTAATGGGGATCACCTTAATCTATGTCAAAAAATTGGATGGGATGGTCATGTGTGCGATACCTTTTGGTCATAGGTTTCACTCAATCAGGGCTGATTTGATACTAGACACCATCATCACAACAGCAGCAGTACACCTGTAAAACACCTGTAAAACACCACATTCACAACTTACCTGCCTCTGTAATGAATCCCAGGCATCAGTAACCAGTTTATTATTAGAGTTTGTCCGTGTGTCCAGACCATACTGTTGTTCTATAGTGTTGGTCATGTGTTTCACTATGTCTTTGGTTACCTGTAGACAAACAAATAGATGTTAGAATACAAAAATCAACACAATCGTCATCATCATCACCACAACCATCACCATCAAACGTCCATTTTCCATGCTGGCACGGGCTGGACGGTTTGCCAGGAGCTGGAGAGCTGCCCGGTCTCCATGTCTGTTTTGGCATGGTTTCTACAGAAGAAGAGGGTAATTTCCGGATAAAAAGCTTTACGTGATCATGATGATGACTATGACAACATTACCATATTCTCTAGCATTTTTCAGACCAGAATTTACAGCCCCACCCAACCCCGAAAAAGAAGATTTATACACCTAGACAACTTTTGGAGAAACAAAGATTCCACGTGAAATGCAATAGGAAAGATAGTGATGATGCATGAATATTTACATTATGTACTAAGTTGACGTGCATGCCAAAAAATATGGTTAATTTCCTTTTTTTCAGCACAACCACCAGAGAAGTGCTATGGCAGAGTGGCTGACGATGCCTGTTCTATACAATCACCATCTGGCACTAGACTCCACAACGAAACAAGATTGCACAACTAAGTAAAAACTGTTGTAGCACACACACAAATGCAATGCTTCAGTCCCAAAAGACATTGCTGCACAAAAGAACTACAGGAAACATAATTGCTTCAAATTTTGACACGAAGGGGAGTTAGTTGGTTACATAGATGACCCTCGTGTGCAAATGATACCTATTTTATCAACTCTGAAAAGGTGAAAGGCAAAATTGATTTTGGTGCTATTACAAACTCAGAACTTAAAGAACCAAAAGAAATATCACTAAGCATTTTGTGTAACTTGCTAATGACTTAGCCTGCTTGCTCTTAATGAGGATGATGATTATCAAATTTCATTCGTCACAGGGGTGTCAGATGGTGGAGGGAGTATTAGAAAGACCGGTTACAACTAAAGGAGGGGTTTACATAACATCAGATGAACAAGACAAAATGGGTGGGGAGGAGAAATGAGATGAAAAAGTATTAAAAAAACTATGTGAATAAGATGGAAGATGAAGACCTCCTAAAAGGGCCTCCAGCAGGGGCCCAACAAGGAACCCCACAGATCCAGGATCATCCTGATCACCAAGGGCACAAACATTCATATGGAACAATTGTCGGTTTCTGTCATCACCATCAAAGTGGTGAGCTGGCTGAATCATTAGGACACTGGTCAAAATGCTTTGTGGAATGTTGTCAGTCTTTATGTTCTCAGTTTGGATTTCACTGTGGTGGTCTTTGCTTTTCCTTCTCTTAGGGTTGATAAAAAAAGATACCAGTTGAACACTGAGGGTTGATGTAATCAACTAGACCCCTCTTCCAAAACTGCTGAACTTGTGCCAATAACAGAAAGAATTATCATTAACACTCCTAATGATTGTCAATCCCTGCAATAGTAATCACATCCTTCATTTAAAACAAATGACCAATTAACATTTATACTAAAATGCAGGTGTGTGTGTGTGTGTGTGTGTGTGTGTGTGTGTGTGTGTGTGACAAGGCTGACAGATATGTCTTTCATCTTTCACATGAGGTGGATAAAAAAATATAAAAAGGGGAAAAAAATGTCAGCTGTCACAACAATGTCTATGGCAACGTTTAGGAATAAGAACCTTCTGTGTGAAACATTGCTAAAAAACATGGAACTGTCAAATGTCCTCACACAAACAACCCAGGGATAAGGAACTGACGTGAGACATTACACTTCTGCCCCCACTAGGGAGCTAGTT
>NC_068988.1:87594896-87597847 GCF_001194135.2 Octopus bimaculoides
TCAGTCCCACTGCGTGGCACCTTGGGCAAGTGTCTTCTACTTATAGCCTCGGGCCGACCAAAGCCTTGTGAATGGATCAGGTAGACAGAAACTGAAAGAAGCCCATCGTATATATGTGTATATATATATATATATATATGCATGTGTGTTTCTCCCCCCACCATCGCTTGACAACCGATGCTGGTGTGTTTACATCCCCGTAACTTAGTGGTTTGGCAAAAGAGACCGATAGAATAAGTACTAGGCTTACAAAGAATAAGTCCTGAGGTCGATTTGCTTGACTAACGGCGGTGCTCCGGCATGGCCGCAGTTAAATGACTGAAACAAGTAAAAGAGTATGACAAAATGCCACTAAAGCATTTTGCCTGGTATGCTAACAATTCTGCCAGCTAGTTGCCTTGATAATAATAATAATAATAATAATTCTTTAATTGCTTTGAATTAAGGTACAAAGCCAAAAGTTTGTAGGGGAGGTGTTCAGTTGATACCTTCAACCTCAGTACTTGATTGGCATTTTATTGACCATGGACATTAAATGCAATGGTGATTGTGTTGGTAGTCGAAACCAGAATATAAGTTGGAAGAAACACCACAGTGTATTTCGTCTGATGCTCAGATGATTCTACTAATTAAAAAAACTATAATGATAGTAATAATAAGTGCTTGATTGGCATTAGCTCAGCAATTTTAAGGGTAGGAGTGAGTCAATTACTTCGACCCCAGTGTTCAACTGGTACTTATCGACCCTAAAATGATAAAAGGCAAAGTGGACCTTAGTGGTATTTGAACTCTGAACGTAAAAACAGATGAAATGTTGGCAAGAATTTTGCCTAATATGCTAACGATTCTACCAGCTTGCTGTCTTAATAATAATAAAGACTTCTTTATTAAACCACTAACAACAATAAAGATTATAACAACATTTTACTTGCTAATAACAATAAGGACTGCAGCGCTGGTTTCCAAAATGCAAGAAAAGAAAAAGAAAGATGATGCACGCATACATGAAGATAAGAGTTATCTCCCATGGAACAAAAAAAAAAAACTTTAATTCACTAGTAATGTTAGAGAATGGAATAGATATTTGAGGAATTAACATGAAGACAGATATAAAACAGAGGAGTATACGGGCAGTGAGATTCATATATTTAGTTAAATATAGAGTGACAGTTAGTTATATAGACACTTACAAGTATAGATAAATCAAGAATGAGATATATGTAGAGAGATAGTGACAGAGACAGTTGTATAGATATAAAGAGACAAATATAATAGCTATGCATTGATAGTTTCTCCCTTTGTCCACACACACACACCGACAAGGTCGAAGTTGACTTTGACTAGTTAAGATCACTTCTTAAACTTATTTCATTCTAAGAAATACTCCGTTTGGTTCCTTTATCACTGACAACATCTCGTATAGCTCATAAGGCTTGCAAAGGATATGCAAGTCATTCCCACATTGACTACACGTTAGTTTCCCAGCAACAGCCGCAACCTAACTATCTAGATAATTGGATTTGTTGTTGTTGTTGTTGTTGTTGGCACTCCATCGCTTACGACATCGAGGGTTCCAGTTCATCCGATCAACGGAACAGCCTGCTCGTGAAATTAACGTAATTCTCGGGGAGATTCAGCGTGACACAGAGTGTGACAAGGCTGACCCTTTGAAATACAGGCACAACAGAAACAGGAAGAAAGAGTGAGAGAAAGTTGTGGTGAAAGAGTACAGCAGGGTTCGCCACCACGCCCTGCCGGAGCCTCGTGGAGCTTTAGGTGTTTTTGCTCAATAAGCACTCACAACGCCCGGCCTGGGAATCGAAACCGTGATCTTATGATTGCGAGTCCGCTGCCCTAGCCACTGGGCCATTGCGCCTCCACTAATTGGGATTTATAACACTGAATGAATCCACGGGATGACTAACACATCTCGTTAAATAAGGTGCACAGATACTCATATATCTACCTGTCTATATCTATCTATATAATCTCCAACTAAATATCTTAAGTGCTACTTTCCTTTGTTCACACACATGCTAAGTATATATAAATTGTCACATTTCTGGGTGGTTATTTTATTTTATTTTTTGCCAAATAAACACATGCACTATATATTCGTTCTTCACTCATTTATTACTCTCCTTATTTTAAATGCTGTCCACTGTCTGGAAATCATTCGTCACACATCTGTGACCTCTTCAACGACACTTTCCACCCTCGTGTGTGCTCCTGCTCAGTCCGTTCCCTATGCAGGAGCATACACAAAGATGGAAAGTGTCGCTGAAGATGTCACAGATGCGCGATGAAAGATTTCTGGACAATGGACATCGGTTAAAATAAGAAGAGTAATAAACGAGTGAAGAACGAATACGATAAAAAAAAAAAAAAAAGAACCAACCAGAATTATATAACAATATCTGTTTCAAAACACGGTTTCACCTCAGGAATCTTGCAACACAGACTCATAAATGTGTGTATATATATATATATATATATGTGGAGAGAGAGAAGAGATAGGGTGAAATTGTTAGCTGGAGAAAGACAATTAGATAGTTAGATATAGACAGAAAGACTGAAATATAGACCAACTGGTATGTAATGCAGTACAGATCATATTATTGCAGAAAACATTTACACTTGTTCCCTTACAATTTATGTAAGTCATAACCCCAGAGGCAACACACAACTCAGACACCTGAACAAACCCAATTACCATCTTGTTGGGTTTCATGTTTTCTTCTCTCTCTCTCTCTGCACTTTTTCAAACATTTTATAGACAGATGTTTAAGTATGTGAGTGTGTGTGTGTGTGTGCATGCGCATACCCAAAATAAATCATTGAATGGTAGTAAGTAGCCTTATATAAAATTAATTTACACTCTATGTGGCATGTTATATGTTTAACCTCATGCTCTAATTACGTTATCTACATCATCATCAATTATTATTGAC
>NC_068988.1:87597857-87602105 GCF_001194135.2 Octopus bimaculoides
TTATATGTTTAACCTCATGCTCTAATTACGTTATCTACATCATCATCAATTATTATTGACATAGATAAATACATGTATGTGTATATATATATATATATATATATATATATATATATAAAGTAGGTAGTGGTTTAGCAATGTATTACCAAAAAGGAAAGCTTAAATTAAATATAAATGAGGGCATTAGAACACCTAAAATGCTAGAAATAAGAGCTAAAGTGCTCTGATGCTGCAGCCAACGCACACATAATTGTATACATACATACATACTGACAGTGACAGTAAATGGCAGTCGATATATATATATTATATATATGTATACACACACCTTATTTTTATATGCATATATATATATATATATATATCTATGTGTGCCTGACAACCAGTGTTGGTGTGTTCACATCCCTGTAACTTAGTGATTTGGCAAAAGAGATTGAGATGAACATTTCAGCATTTGGGTGTCAATCTCAGGAGATGTAGCGAGAGTGATAAAAATCAAACATCCAGTCAACATCATGGCGTTTGGAGTGATCATTAGTGATGGTGACATTATGCCTCCATTCACCTTCCCACACGGGCTCAGACTCAACACAGAGACCAACATCAAGTGCCTGGAGGAGGTAGTGTTGCTCTGGATCAAGAGAGCGGCTTCTGGAAGACCTTATGTCTGGGAACAGGACCCTGCAACATGCCACACAAGCAGGAGAACCCAGTCATGGCTGTCAGACAATTTCTTGCGACCACGTCACCCCTAACATCTGGCTACCTAACTATCCAGACTGCAACTCCCTTGATTATTATGTGTGGGGTGCAGTTGAGCGAGAGACCAACAAAACTCCTTGTAACACTCAAAGATGAACTGAAGGCAAGGATTATGGCAGCATTTGCCAACTTAAACAAGGAGACCGTCCAGAAGAGTTGTAGGAGATTCCGAAGTCATCTGGAGGCCGTGGTTGGAGCCAATGGCGATTCTATTGAATAAATTTACTCTTTTACTTGTTTCAGTCATTTGACTGCGGCCATGCTGGAGCACCGCCTTTAGTCAATCAAATCGACCCCGGGACTTATTCTTTGTAAGCCTAGTGCTTATTCTATTGGTCTCTTTTGCCGAACCGCTAAGTTACGGGGACATAAACACACCAGCATCGGTTGTCAAGCGATGGGTGAACAAACACAGACACACAAACATATACGCACAAACATATATATACATATATACGACGGGCTTCTTTCAGTTTCCGTCTACCAAATCCACTCACAAAGCTTTGGTCGGCCCGAGGCTATAGTAGAAGACACTTGCCCAAGGTGCCACGCTGTGGGACTGAACCCGGAACCATGTGGTTGGTAAGCAAGCTGCTTACCACACAGCCACTCCTGCACCTATTACAAGATATTTTTATGTAATTTTAGTAAATATATCTATTAAAATGCGGATGTTGGTGTTATTTTCATTTTTGTGTAATTCAGACGACAGTTTATTCACATCCTGTGTGTGTGTGAGTGTGTATATATATATATATATATATATATATATACACACACACACATGTACATCTATACACACACATACACACCAATGTGTAAGTTGTTGAAAGATAGATATATAGATAAAAAAACAGAAAGACAAATGCCCTGAATACACACTAAATCACAATTCCAACTACCCCGACTGTTTTGTCTTCCTAATGTCATCCTAACCTGAGACACAACAAAGAAGTAAAACAGTAGTGTGTGTGTGTGTGTGTGTGTGTGTGTATATGTGTGCACACACTTATGGGGGTGGCCACTGGATGTCTGTATTTTATATTGTTTTCTTATTGTTGTATGAGTTTGTCAGTTGATTGTACATAAAACAGTGTCAAAGTTTATACTTCCCACAGCCAGTGGCTCAGGAATTAAATTTGCTTAGGGGCCGCAAACTCAGGTCCAAAGTTTTTTTTACAAACAAGGCTGGGTTTGCTTTTTTCAGTCTTAATTTCAATACAAACACAGGTATAATAATAATTTTTATTATCATACAGGGAAAAGCAATGCTTCAAATCATTTCAAAAGGTTTTCTATGCTTGCTTGTTTTGGTTAAGTTTTCCAAGAGGAAATCCAAAGTGTTTTCATTACACAAACTTTTATGCACATGCATCGCTGCACAGTGTGTCAGACGGTGTTGCGTCATTGTGATACAGAGTGAGGACTTCAAACAGCAAAGTGTGCCGAACATTCTCTCACTAAATGCAACAGACAGGCTTGCAACATAATGACATTCTTATCACAAAGACTTGTCCATAGTGCTTTCAGAAGAATGATGCATTGGTGAACAAAGTTCAATGCATCAGTGACCATGGCAACAGTAGATCCAACTTCTTGGAGGCCTAAGACCAGAGAATGATTTCTACAGTGTACAAAACATGTACCAGGAAACGTCTTCTAATCTCTTTTGTATGCCTGAAATGCTTCCACTTATGGTACATACACCATCAAAAGCAAAGACAGCATAATTTTGAGGCCAGAGAAATGTTTAGACAACAAAAAATATCCAAAATAACCTTAGTCAGTGTCTCTGAAGTGTAGTCAAGAGGTTTATAACAGTTGAGAAAATCTTTGTGGGTACCCTGGATTTGAGGAACAAAACAACATCATTGTTGTTGGCACTCCGTCGCTTACGACGACGAGGGTTCCAGTTGATCCGATCAACGGAACAGCCTGCTCGTGAAATTAACGTGCAAGTGGCTGACCACTCCACAGACATGTGTACCCTTAACGTAGTTCTCGGGGATATTCAGCGTGACAAGGCTGACCCTTTGAATTACAAGCACAACAGAAACAGGAAGTATGAGTGAGAGAAAGTTGTGGTGGAAGAGTACAGCAGGGTTCACCACCATCCCCTGCCGGAGCCTCGTGGAGCTTTAGGTGTTTTTGCTCAATAAACACTCACAACGCCCGGTCTGGGAATCGAAACCGCGATCCTATGACCGCGAGTCCACTGCCCTAACCACTGGGCCATTGCGCTTCCACTTTCATACAACATCAACATCAACAAACAAGGAATCTTCAACTTTTTTCTGATCTCACGTAGGGTGTTATGAGCCTCTGAGATTTCATTTTGTCGTTGAAGCTGCTGACTTATTTCTGCACCACACTCTTTGACAAGTTCTTTTAAGAGATTTACAAAGTTTTCTGTGACATTTTTTCTTCCAAGATGGAATTTGTAACTTCTTGTATCTTTTACTAAGATCCTTCAACAATGGAACTGTGAACTGTTATTGTCTTTCACTGGGGATTTCCTTAATTCTCTGATCATGAAAGTGCTAACCACTATTATTACTAAGCAAGTTCTTTAATTTTTCAATGAACTGATAACTACTAATATCCTTTATTAAAAATATTCCTTCTTTCTCTCCAAAGACAGAATAATTGGCTTACATGGAAATCTTTGCTCAATGACATATGATCCACATGCTCAATTATGGATATAGTCACTAATGCATCAAGTTCCGGAAGTAGTCACAATCTTTTGTGTTGGGAATACCAACGGATTTAAGGATTCTGGTTTACATGTGTAGAAGTTATTAAGCATAACTTAACATTTAGTGGTAGTGGTGATGTATGATGTATGGTTTGGCATTGGCTGGTATTGCTTGTATGAACTGTGCATCTTGTCCCAGGTAAATGGGTGAAGTTATAGTCACTGTATATGCATAGTCTCTCGTGTTGAGAATAGATGCATATTTCAGGGTTTTGTGTGTTCATAATTTCATTTTATCTACAGTTGGTAGATTTATCATGGAGCTGTCAGGTATACATTCAGATTGAGGTGGACGGTAGGAAAAGAAAGGAGTAATTCTTCATAATTTTGGAGTAGTAGTGGTATAATGGTAGTAGCAGTAGAATAGGATGACAATGGTGATAATAGATTTCTTGTGTTATTCTGAGAAGAATTTGAGTGGTCTGGCTATGGAGAAAAGCTAAGAACTATGTTACTTAATAGTTCATCATAGTATGGAAGAGCAACTTCTAATGCTGATTTTGTTGCTGTTGCTATTTAGTTGTGGTAAGGGTTGTAGCAGTAGGTCATGATGATAATGATGATGGGCCACTTATAGTATTCAGAGGAAATGAAGTGGATAGTTACACTGTGAAGGGCTTTTGATGTCGGAGTTTAACAGTACATCAATTGTGCTAATATTGAGGAGTGACTGTGGTTGCTATACTGTTTCTTTATATATATATATATATATATATATATATATATAT
>NC_068988.1:87602771-87615445 GCF_001194135.2 Octopus bimaculoides
CAACGGTATTGCATATTTTTAAAAATTATTTTTATAATTCGTATATATTTATTTTATTATAAATGGAAAACAAAACCACAGAGGAATCAATGTAAGCTTAATAAACCGTAATATGGCAAGGGATTATTGTGTATATATAAATATATATATAGTAATATATCTATCTAAGAATTTTTGAGGGTTTTCATTTTATTTAATTTAGTTCTTTGTTCTTATTTGGTGATCAATTTTGAAACACTATTTTCTAAGCCTGGGAAAGGTAAGAATGGGGTGCAATATTGAATTTTGCACCTCCACAAAATTTAGGGGGTGCAAGTGTACCCCACTCTTCCCAGGCCCTTGCCAACTGGCATCAATGGTTGAAAAGCATGGCATAAAACTATCACACTGTTTGCCAATCATTAACCCACCACCACCATCATCATCATCAATATTATACATTTCAGACCCACAGGAGAAAAGAGACTGATACACTTAGCAATACACATCACACACTTCGTGAAGATGGTCCTCCTCTGTCCGATTGTCTCCCTTCTTGCATGCTAATTCTCATTCACTCACATGTAGAGGATCCACTGTTCCTAAAAAATGCATGTATGTGAGTGTGTGTAGGCATGTGGCTTAGTGGTTGAGGTGCTGCAATTATGATTATGAGATTGTGGTTTCAATTCCTGGAGCGGGCAATGTATTGTATTCTTGAGCAAAACACTCCATTTCATATTGCTTCCAGTCCACTCAGCTGGCCAAAGTGAGTAAGCTCTTGGAGGAACCAGCATCCCCTACAATGGGTGAATATATACATGACTGGTTTTCTGCAGTTTCCATCCACTAAATCCACTCACAAGGCTTTCGTTGGTCTAGGGTAATTGTAGAAGACAACTGTCCAAGGTGCCATGCAATGGTTCTGAACCCCAAATCATGTTGTTAGGACACACATTTCTTAACACAACCATGCTTGTTCCTTTGATCAAAAACAATAATAATAATAATAATAATAATAATAATCATTTAACGTCTGTTTTCCATGTTGGCATGGGTTGGCTGGTTTGACAGGAGCTGACCAGCTGAAGAGCTGTTCAGACTCCATATCTGTTTTGACATGGTTCCTATGGCTGGATGCTCTTCCTAATGCCAACCACTTTACAGAGTGCACTGTTTGTGTGCAGCACTGGTACGGGTGCTTTTTATATGGCACCAGCAATTATGAGCCCACAAGGGCAACCACGCTTTTACTTAGCTTGACATGAGCCCTGCAAGTTCAGGAGCACTCAGCCGGAGAGGGTTGCACGGGAAGAGCCTGTATGCAAGGGCAAACAGTTTTTTATTTAGCTTGACTCATCTTTTGAAGCACAGCAAACTGTCATGAGTCTTGGTCCCCTGCTATTCCCTCTGTGAGTCCTAACGTCAGTAGTTCCTTTCTTACCACTTCATCACATCTTCCTGGGTCTACTCCCTTCTAGATGTTCCAGCTACAATCAGGGATCGGCACCTCTTGATGCAACTGTTTTCATTGATATGCATTACATGGCCATACCAGTGCGAAAATGTAAAAAAAAAAAGTAATAAAACAAGACAAAACCAAAGATAATTACAGGAGTGAAATATTCTTAGAAACTGTGATATAACTTGTAAGAGTATGGAGACCCAGTAATAACATAAAACTGAGTTAAGAGCAGAAAACTATGAGAGCCAATAACCTAAAATATATTGGGAGTCAAAACATTTCTCCTATAGTGACTGGCATGAGAGACCATATGGCAGATATCTATGGAAGCCCATATATCAAAACTATGTAAACCAATTTTGCAGAAAATTATGAAAGCTAATATGGGTGTAATATACGAAATCTCATGTTGTGGGTAACTATAGTAGACAATATTTGTGACAGAAAACTATGGAAGCAAATGCAGCAGAAATATATCAAAGCTAATGCAGCTGATATTTCATGGTAGGCAATATAGCAGAAAACTATGGAAGCTAATTTGACAGAAAATTATGCAAATTAACTTGGAAAAGATCTTTGGTAGCCAATATAGCTAATAACTGTAAAAGACCTTATGGTAGAAAATTATGGAAGCCATTATTACAGGAAACTATGAAAGACAATATTGTAAATAACTAGCTAGAGAAATAGTAGCCAACATAGCTAAAAGACTATGTAAGCCATTGTAGCAGAAAACTATGAAAGACAATACAGTGGAAAACTATGGAAGTCAATATAGTAGAAAATTATGCAAGTCAATCATCATCATCATTGTCTTAACATCTCTTTCTATACTTGCATGAGTAAGATGGAATTTTGTCAAGGCAAATTTCCTATGACAGATGCCCTTCCTGTTGCTAATCCGTATTTGTTTCAAAGTAAGGTAATATTTCCCCAGAATCAGATACATTTTCTTGGAAGATTGGGAATAAAGGATACTGCCTGCATAATGGTGAACACCAGGCAAGGAGAAAGTAACACACACACACACACACCAAATCCACTCACAAGCCTTAGGTCAACCTAAGGCCATGGTGGAAAACACTTGCCCAAGGTACCGCTATGCAGTGGGGCTGAACCCAGAACCATGTGGTTGGGAAGAAAACTTCTTAGCACACAGCCACACCTGCACTTTAATGGTAAGAAAATTTATGAAAGCATCGCAGCAAAATTATTTAAGACAAAAATGTGAGAAAATTATGAAAGCTGGCATGGAAATGCTTATGGACATAGTATTCATGGTGGCCCTACACGGCATAAATCTAAGAAGGTTAATATAAAACTATTGGGAAGTAAATAAAGTGCACGCACATATACACCACATTTGAACATATTTCTGAATATAGATTATGAGAGCAAACCAACCCTGTCCAAACACCAGCCTGGCCAGTTCAAACCGACAGTGGCAGGTGTGATCAGGAAAGAGAAATAGTGGGATAGAAAGAAAGGTGAGAACATTAATGACTTATCTTGGTGGCTTCTTAGTCTTCTCTGTTATCCATTAAAGGTGGACACGATGCAGCATACAGAAGGGGTTAGAGAGAGAGAGAGAGAGAGAAAGAGAATTGGGGAGGGTGAAGGTGGCGACCAGCAGCAACAGCAGCAGACCCAATTCCTTGCTGTATCAAGCAACAATGCATGTCGGAGATGCGGTATTTAAGAAAAATTTGTAGGTTCCATACTTACAATTTGACCTACCTGTCTTCTGAAGTAAAATGCCATCCCACAGGAAACAGTGAGAAACAGCAGCATAAAGGACAGTGTTCCACTATACTGAAATGGAAAAAAGATAATAATAATGATTTCTTTATTGACCACAAAGGATTTACACTAAGAAAAACATTAAAGTCAGTACAGGACAAAACAAACGATGTATGTGTATGTGTGTGAGTGTGTTGTAAGGATTTTGCATGTAACCATCATCATCATCATCATCGTTTAACGTCCGCTTTCCATGTTAGCATGGGTTGGACGATTTGACTGAGGACTGGTGAAACCAGATGGCTACACCAGGCTCCAATCTGATTTGGCAGAGTTTCTACAGCTGGATGCCCTTCCTAACGCCAACCACTCAGAGAGTGTAGTGGGTGCTTTTATGTGCCACCGGCACGAAGGCCAGTCACGCGGTACTGGCAAATAATAATAATAATCCATTCCTCTACAGGCACATGGCCTGAAAATTGGGGGAGGGGACTAGTCAAATACATTGACTCCAGTACTCAACAGGTACTTATTTTATCAACTTCAAAAGGATGAAAGGCAAAGTCCACCTTGGCAGAATTTGAATTCAGAACATAAAGATGTGTGAAATGCTGCTAAGCATTTTGCCTGGCAATAATAATGGTAGTTACAAATTTAGACACAAAGCCAGCAATTTTATGGGTAAGAGAGGTAGTCAATGTCATCAACCCTGGCACTTGCCCCGACACTCTCAAATCTAAGGGAGAAAACTAATCCATTCCTCTATCATTATTCACATTTTGTAATGTTTGTTATTAAAATTGGCACATGTGGCTGAATTTCTGCAATTTACTTTGATTTTTCTTTTTTTAATAGAAACTTTCGTGTGTACTTGGGTAAATTGTTTCTGAAGAGAGTAACTCAGTTAACCCTGTAAATTTCATGCTGCAAAATGGCCAGGGAAAATCCCTACCTTTTCGCATGTGTGTTTCAGGATTTTTCTATGTCCACACCAGTTTACTATTTGCATTTAATTTATCATTAACATCTCTTTTCATCATCTCTTATAGAGTATGATTTCTTTTAGATATAATTATGTCCATTAATTAACAATCACACATGCACAACATTTAAGCAAAAATGACTATTTACATAAAAAAAAAAGACATCTTTTCTGTAGCAATACCAATTTTTACAATGATTTGACCACAAGTATTGTTGGCACTCCATCGCAGGTTCCAGTTGATCCGATCAACGGAACAGCCTGCTCATGAAATTAACGTGCAAGTGGCTGAGTACTCCACAGACAAGTGTACCCTTAACGTAGTTCTCGGGGATATTCAGCGTGACAAGGCTGACCTTTTGAATTACAGGTCCAACAGAAGCAGGAAGTAAGAGTGAGAGAAGGTTGTGGTGAAAGAGTAGAGCAGGGTTCGCCACCATCCCCTGCCGGAGCCTCGTGGAGCTTTAGGTGTTTTCGCTCAATAAACACTCACAACGCCCGGTCTGGGAATCGAAACCACGATCCTATGACCGCGAGTTCGCTGCCCTAACCACTGGGCCATTGCGCCTCCGATCTGACCACAAGTACATACACTATAAGCATTTGAATAAACAAGTCCATTTTTAGGTATTTTCTGCCCCATTATTACAAGACTGATCATTTGACTTGGAAAATGTTCAAAAAGATGTTAAGAACTAATCCTTCATACCACAATATAGTTCCATAGCTTATGAATTTATAAAATGAAAGATACTGTATTTTCTTCAGTACAGTAACATTCCTACACATTTCTGCACTAACATTTCACTCCAGGTATGAAAAAATTACCTCTGGCATAGAGCTAACCTTATTTAGCTCAGTGTTGTTGTTGGCATATTTGTTCTTACTATATAAGCATTGGTGCACTAGATTTTTAATAGTCAAAAAAGTTGGTTCATTGTTGAAAACAATAGGTGCATGTGACTCACTGATCAAACACTCTATATATATTTTAAGCCTCTACAGCATTGAATCAAAAGTTTTGCAGTGTTTTGGTAACTTATTGCTTTAATTGTCAAGTTACAACAAAAGCAACCTAGCATTTGCAAGTAGAGGCCCATCGTTGTTGCACCATCTGAAGCCACCTTTCTGCCAGTTCTTTGACCCCACGCTGATACCAGTTCTTGTCCTTCAAGGTGAAGAACTCCTCTTGGTTGATGATGCATTGCAAGCGCAGGAAGTGATTCACAAATAATAATCTGAGGGAGTTAGGTCCAAACTATATGCTGAGTGTGGTATCAGCTCAATTCTTTCAAGTTCTTGAAGTTCAATCAGGATCATTCATGCAGCGTGAGGTCTTGCGTTGTCTTGCTGTGGAAGAACCTTCTTTCTGTTAACCAATGCCAGGTATTTTTGCCACACAATGGCATGCATCAGCCCCAGTTATTCGGAGTACAGGTTGGCATCGATGGTTTGACCGTCTTGAACAAACTTATAAAGAATTATCTACCCCTTCATAATTCTGCCAGATGCAGAGCATCACCTCGTGTTTGAAACGCCCATGTTTAGCGACAGGTTCTGAAAGCAAACCCTTGCTTAACCACTGCTTATTCATGTTAGAATTATTACCCCTAACTTCATTTCTCCAGAGCAAAAACCAGCAGTGACCCATTAACAAAGCAGCCTCTATATGGTCACGTGATCTATTAAAAATAACTACAAAATCTCCCTCAAATCACCCTACACACACACACTGTTTTAATAAAATGAAAGACAGATGCATTAGATAATGCAGTCCTTCAAAACATCAAAGAGTTTGTTCACTCATAGTTGTCCATCCAGACCCTCACCTGCTTCCAAGCAAATATTTCCCTATAACCAGACATGGTTTTATGAAAGATTAGAAATGAAGGACACAACTTGCATGAAGGTGACACTCGTGTACAGCTATTACATAATGTAAAATGCAATGAGACACACACACACGCACAGAGTTTCCAGCCAAACCGTCCAACCCATGCCAACATGGAAAACAGATGTTAAATGATGATGATGATCACACACACAATGGATGGGCTTCTTTCAGTTTCCATTTACCAAATCTGCTCACTGGTGTCTTCTATTATAGCCCAGAGCTATAGTAAAAGACATGTGCTCAAAGTGTCATGCAGTGGGATTGAACCTGGAACCATGTAGTTGAGAAGCCAAACTTCTTATCACACACACACACAGTGCCTACATCAAGTACACAACATACAAAAACAGTCTCCTCACATCACTCCTCTGGCCTAATTTTCCCATGATTTAATTTAGATTAAAATATCTAACGAAGATGGAAAAAGAATTGTAATAAGATGTGGTGAGGTGTGTGGTGTTGGTGTGGTAGTATGAATATAGAATTGGTCATAGTTGTGGTGTAGATATGTTGGTTGCAGTGGTGGTGGTGGTAGTAGTAGCAGTTGCAGTAGTTGTGGCGGTAGTGTTTATGGAGGGGGGTGTTGTAGTGATTAAAACACTGATTGAGCAGACTCTGTTGCTTAAAGACAATCTGACCTCGACCACCCCGTTTTCCTTTGTATATCTAGGGCACCACTGGCTAATGTGTCCTTTTGCAGACAGAGGATGTGATTTGAGGAAATCTGATTGCTATTTTTAGCAGGTTAATTGACCACATTGAGTGTTTCTTCATTGGTAACAATGGCAGAAGTTACAATGACAGTGACAGTAGTGGTGATGGTTGTGATAGTGGTTGGTGATGATGATAATAATGGTGGCAGTGGTGGTGATGGTAGTGAAATTATTAGATGTGCCTGAGAGGTAACAAAGAAAAAAAAGAGGTAAGCAACTAGGGAAGTAGCCGTCATCACAGCCACCCCCTACCAGTAAACAGTCTAGCCTAGCTACCCCAAGAGACTAGTCTGCCACCCAACTTCCCTCTCACTCTACCATCATCATCAGCATAGCTCACCTCACCAGAATTCAAGGTTACCCATGCTAAGAGAGAGAGAGGGGGGGGAGAAGAGAGAGAGAGAGAGAGAAAGAAAAGAGGAGAGAGAAATGGATGGGAGCAGAAAGTGGAGGATGCTGGGTTGTGGCAGTGGCAATTAAATCCAAAAGCTAATTAGGTTGAAACAAGTAGAGTAGAGTGATATATACTAGCTACTGCTAGACTGATGCCTACACCATCACCCCACCCGCCAGCACTAGGAATTCATGTCTAGATGTATATTTGCAGGCACACATGTATGAATATGTGTGAGTGTACATACATATACATATGTATATAATATAAAGGTATATATGTGTTAGTGTGTGTGTGTGTATATATATATATATATATATATATATATATATACACACTCAAAGGTATACATATAGCTAAAGTTTGTTGACATACATTTGTATATTAATGCCCTCCTTTCTCTGTCTCTTCACACACACACATACTCAAATGTGTATATATAACTAGTTAAGTTTGTTTACATACATTTGTATATTAATGCGACTCTTTTCACACACACACACAAACCCATATATATATTATATATATTATATATATATATTTCATTATATGTATTTATTTCCTCTTAGTTAACAATTAACTCCGACAAAACAAATTGATTAATAGATACCACAAAATAACTGTGGTGTAACTCCTGTTTATGAGGTAGAAACTCCCTGTTAATTTGGGGTATTTTGAATAAATATAAAATTTAATAAATGGATATGCATATGTTAAATAAAAGAATTCATTTAACATAAGCGTATTACTCCATTTATTAAATTTTATATATATATATATATATATATATATATACAAATGTATGTATGCGCATGCACATTCTAAACTAGGTAGATTTATTTACTGTAGTTAATATAAAAAAAAAACAATGTACCTGAATGAATAGGAGGGCCCTCTATGTGGTCAATCAACTTGTTAAAAAAAACAGTCAAATCTCTCAAATCACACCTTACAGTCATTAAAAAAAAAAGTAAGAAAAGAAAAAGGAGACTGGATAATGCAGCTTCTTAGACAGAATGTCTCAATAAAAGACAGGAGGGTCATGCCTGAATTGTATATGATCACATGTCTGTCAAATCAAGCTGACAGCTACAGCAATGGCCAAGAGGAACAAGTGTAATAGATAAAAAGAAACTACAAAAAATGGTGCTGGTGCTGATGATGATGACAGTGGTAGTGAAGATGATGATGATGATGGTGGTGGAGGTCGTGGTGATGATAGCAGTGGTGATGATAGCAGTGGTGATGATGATGCTGACCATAATGATAGCGGTGATGTGTGTGTGTGTGTGTGTGTGTGTGTGTGTGTGTGTGTGTGTGTGTTAGAATGAGAATTGGCACTATTGCCAAGAACATCTATTTCTGTGTCTTTTGTGTTATTGTTAGCTCTTGTACTGAACTGGAGGTGATGGAGGAGATGGTGGCAGTGCCATGGTGATGGGGGAGCCTCATGTGAGGATGGCATGCACTGCGACTGTGAGGTGGCAGCAATGGTGATGTAGTGGTAGCAATACCTTGAGTGGTGGTGGTCCACAGTGGAGTGGTAGCATGTAGTATGACAGTGGTTCATAGAGTGGTAGTGGTAGTCTGTAGTGTAGTGGTAGTGGTGAATGTTCATGGCTTAGTGGTTAGGGTATTCGGTTCATAATCGTATGGTCATGAGTTCGATCCCTGGTGGCGCAGTGTGTCCTTGACCAAGACACTTTATTTCATGTTCCAATCAACTCAGCTGGCAAAAAAATGAGCAGTACCTGTAATTCAATGGGCCAGCTTTGTCACACTCCATGTCATGCTGAATCTCCCTAAGAACTATGCTAGGGGCATGCATGTCTGTGGAGTGCTCAACCACTTGCATGTTAATTTCACAAGCAAGTAGTTACGTTGATTGGATCAACTGGAACCCTCGTCATCAGAATGACAGAGTGCTAGTGTGTGTGTGTGTGTGTGTGTGCGTGTGTGTGTTGTGAAAGCATGTGGCTTAGTGGTTAGGGCACTCAGCTCAAGATTCTAAGGTCCTGTGTTCGATACCAGATGGCATATTGAGTCCTTGAGCAAGACACTTTATTTCATGTTGCTTCAATTCACCCAGCTGATAAAAAATGAGTAGTACCTGGATTTCAAAGGGCCAGCTTTATCAAATTCTGGGTCACGCTGAATCTCCCTGAGAATTCCATTAAGGGTATGCGTGTCTATGGAGTGCTCAGCCACTTGTACATTAATTTTATGAACAAGTTATTCCGTTGATCGGATCAACTGGAACTCCTAACCGATGGAGTACTAATGTGTGTGTGTGTGTGTGTGTGTGTGTGTGTGTGTGTGTGTGTTTGTTGTGAAGGTACAAGTCAATGGGAACCCTCATCAATGCCACCAATGGAGCAGCAGGCAGTGGTAATGGTGGCATGTAGTGTGCCAGTGCTTCAGAGTGGTGATGGTCATATATACCAGGGGTCTTCAAACTGTGGTCCGCGGACCACAGGGGGCCCACAAGGACAAGACAGGGGGTCCATGGACAGCCTGAAATATAAAGGAGTCCGCAAGTCAAAAAGTTTGAAAACCCCTGATATATACAGTGATAGTTGTGATAACAATGCTGATGTTGTTTAGCCACAGTAAATCCTGGTTGTGCAAACCTATGATCAGAAACGTTCCAACCATAACCACCCTGTATTTTTAAGGCTGCCATGGAATAAATTACCTGAAGTTACTTTACTTTCATTTTTTTTTTTTAAGACAATAGAGTATGTTTTGATATGGCTGCTATTTCTAGCATCTTGAACAACCATACCAGAAGCTCTCTCTCTCACTGGCTCGCGGGCTCCTGGTTGGTGAGAGCAGCTGGAGTGCTGACTGCATTTAGGATGATAGTGGTGGTGAAAGCAGGTAACATGGTAGTGGTGTTTGCAGTAGCAGTTGTAGCAGTAACAGTGTATTGTATATAGAAGCAGTAATGACTACAGTGGTGGTAGTGCCTGTGAGTGTAGTGCATACATCAGGGGGAAGAAGGTGACGGTGCCGACCTGCTCTCACCACCACGCATATAGTTGGTAAATGGTTAGATGGCGGCGTTGATGAAGTGGTGACGAACAGACTATTCAGGGTTACCAAGCACAGAAAGAACTACAGCTGAGAATAGAATAACCCCCCACACATACACAAACATACCGAAACCTGATGATGATGATGATGATGATGATGATGATGTTAATAATTAGCTAGCAGCCTCAGGTGTGCCAACATCACTAAACAAACCACCCACCTCCACTCAATCCCCACCAGACTGTGTCTCTAGCTCATATAACAACTAGAAGGCTTATAGTTAGCAAGGTTAATACATTTTTATCATGAGGGCTCCATGAGGGCCTCATTAAAGCCATTATGCTCACTTCTCTGACAATAACAACACTGTGTAACATGGATTTTGTCCCTGGGTAGTAACTGTTATTTCCTATTAGCTTACCCTTAGAAAGTGTGAAGAATGCCTAATATTTCCTTCAAACCATGCTTTTGTTACATTTATTCAAATTCCAAAGAATCCCTCTCAACACATGGGTATGATGTTCTCCCACTACTTGTGCTAATGATCATGAATGCACTAAGGGACGTGCTCAAGTGGTTACGGTCAAGTCGCTGATTTGCAAATCTGTGATACTGAACAGAATATTTGCCCCCCCAAAAAAAAAAAATTTCTGCTTCAGCAACTCGGCGCTAAATCTGTCTGAAATGTAATGGAAAATAGGGGAGTTTCCAAACATTGATGTCCAGGTCACAAGAGCAGAGTTTGAAGAGAATGGTAGTCATTTCCTTTGGTTTCTAGACCAAAGCCAAAACAAATATGAATTAGGAATCACTCTTGCAATCTCAAGTGCAAGATGCTAGTCTACTAACATGCCTAACACTCCTCCAAAATCTGGGATAATCATTCTTATTGTTTTAACATCCATTTTTCCATCATGCTGGCATGAGTCAGATACAGTTTATTGAAGTAGATTTTCTACGACTGGATGTTCTGCCTACCTCTAATCCTCACTGGCTTCTAAAGCAGGTAATATTTCTCCATGGCCAGACATGTTTCGGTGGAACATACCAAATGAACAACACTGCTTGTCTGACAGCAACATTCATTTACAACTATCACGCAAACATGAAGAAACACACACACACACATTCACAACCATCATGTTCGATGCTGGCATGGGTTGGCTGGTTTGATAGGATCTAGGATCTTGAGATCAGCCTTCACTACTTTGTCCTGTTTCACTGGGTCTCCCTCTTCCACGAGCTTCATCTACCTTCTGTATGCAGCTGTCCTCCATCCATACACATCACATGACCAAACCAGCAATCCTCTCTCTTGTACACATCTGATTATTCTTATGACTACTTTTTCTATCAATACATGTATGTGTGTATGTGGGTGCATATATACAGAGACACAGAAACATACATACATACATATATATGTACATGGTGGTTGTCTACTCCTTAAACAGAGTTTGACCACCTCCTGCACCTACACCTTAGCCCTTTCATGGCGTCTGATGTGGCTTTTTAAACCAGACAGTGTTTTGAAAAAACACCAACACAGACTGCACCTCTGATTTGCACTACCAATACCTGCAAGTAAGTTCTGCTCATTGTGGATCCTAACATGTCTTTTAAGACCCCCATTGGATTTGCAAGCTCTCTGGCACACACCACATTCAAACGTGTGCACAGACATATAATCAGAATAGCTGGTTGAAGTTTGTTTTCCATGGGTATATGTACATATATATACATATATATGTACATACATACATATAAACATATATATATATATATACATACACATATATACGTGTGTGTTTCAAAAGAAAATTATAAAAATATATGTATATACACTCACATATACATACATATACTCACATAAATATCTATATATTTACATGTGCATATTCATATTGTGCATGTGTGTGTCTATGGGCATGTCTTTGTGCCGCTTGAATACTAACCAGTGCTGGTTTGTTTATGCTCCTGTAACTTAGCAGTCTGGCAAAAAAAAAAAAAACTGATAGAATAAGTACGAGGCTTAGGAATAAAAAAAGTACTGGGATCGATTAGTTCGATTGAACACCTCCAAAGAGCTGCCCTAGCATGGCCACAGTGTAATGACTGAACAAGATAAAAGATATAAGATAATGGAGAAACTTACAAAGCCTAGCACACATTTATCCTCCCTCATTGTACCACAGCAGCCACAAAACGCCAGCAGCGCTATTGTGCCACCAGCACCTATCAAGAGGTATGTTGCTACTTCGAACCATTCTTCTCCAACTACTACAGATACTTCTCGTGCACTGTATTCCGTAACCAAGTACCAAATTCCAACTGCCAAGGCACCACAGCCTAATATCTGGAAAGAGAAAAAGGTAAAAATTCTATAATAAGATTCAAACGGAAGCACAAGTAGAGTAAATTGAGACATGTTCAACAGATGTGGGTAACTAAATGTAGCAAAATTATTATAT
>NC_068988.1:87615839-87617635 GCF_001194135.2 Octopus bimaculoides
CAATTGTATATATATATCATTATTGTCGTTTAATGTCCGCTTTCCATGCTAGCATGGGTTGGACGATTTGACTGAGGACTGGTGAAACCAGATGGCTACACCAGGCTATATATATATATATATATACATATAAATTTGACATGGGCGCTTCTTTCTTGTCTTGGGATTCACAGTTAAACGGCTGGGTGGAATTACGTGAAAAATTACCACTGATGCTGGGCTTTGTATTTTTTCATAGCTCCCATGGTTACCGAGATAATCTACTATAATAATACTCTTGTGTTCTTGAATGAGAAAGGAAGGGGTGATAGATGAATAAGGAAGGAAGGGGTGATGTCATACTTGGTAGTGGGATGATGAAAATTGTACACTGAAAAAACTAAATCAAACAGCGTTTATGTAAATATGAATGAACTCGTTGAACTCTGTTTAATAAGTTAAATCATATACCTATATATATATATACCTATATATATATATATATATATATATATATATATATATGTACACAGATGAATGCACGTGGATATATATAAATATTTATGTATGTTTGTGTGTGTGTGTATATCATCATCGTTGTTGTTTAACGCCTGTCTTCCATATGTATGTATGTATGTATATATGTATGTATATATATATATATTTCCCATGGTTAATGTAATGACAAGTTGATTGACATTTCAAGTTCAACCTGTATTGTAGTGGTGAAGGAGGGAGATGGATATATGGAAATGTATGTATGTATGTATGTATGTATGTGTGTATATATATATATATATATATATATATATATATATATGAGAGAGAGAGACTATGTTTAGTGATGTGTGAGCAACTAATTTTCCCAACAATAGGGGGGGGGGGAAATCAAAAGTGCATGGTGGATAATGAAGGGCCTGCCCATGTATGTGTATACAGATATAAATAAATATTTGTATGTATATGTGTGGGAGACCTTTAATGTGTGTATAGTTGAAAAATGAGAAAAGGAGAGAAACAAGAGGAATGAGGAATGTAAAAGTAGGTAAGTAAAAAATAAAAATAATATGGTGAGTCAACACCAATAATTCTTGAGGTCTTGCTGGAATCTACCTACACAGTTCACATAGTTTTAGAATGGCATTATGGCTGAGTGTATTTAGCTGAATTGTTCATGTGTATGAGCATACATAACTGTATGTATATGCACACACACACGCAAATAGCCACAAGAAAATTATATATAAAGCCCACTAAAATCTATGTGTGTTTCTGGGCTTGTGAAGTGTCTGTGTGAATAAGTGCATAAGTACCACTCAATCTTTCTACACATAATCACACAAACAGCTACACAAAGATTAAATGCCTTGATTAGATGAATTAACCCTTTTGTTACCCTCTTTTTGGTGAAATTTCCTGTCTTTGTTTCAATTAATGAAGGGTTTAGTAAAATAGCTTTGTTGTTATTAAGCTGGTGTTTGGAACAAATGAACATGAAATTTTGAAGAAGGATGTTATTTTTTAAAATTTTATTTAAACCGACCGTATCGGCCACATTATAGTCTACATGTTTTATGATCAAACTGGCCAGATCTGGCCTCTCCCACCTACCCTATAATGTCATTCTAAAAATAAACAATCACGCTAGCAAAATCTTGAAACAACAAGATAATGCATGATTAATTCAAAACAATTACAAAGAAGTTTGTATCATAAGAGCCAAGCCAGAGGCAGTCCCAGGGAGGTTGGAATCAAAAGGGTTAAATCATTTTAAAACAAAGAAGTTTGTATCATAAGAGCCAAGCCAGAGGCAGTCC
>NC_068988.1:87617645-87619440 GCF_001194135.2 Octopus bimaculoides
TTTAAAACAAAGAAGTTTGTATCATAAGAGCCAAGCCAGAGGCAGTCCCAGGGAGGTTGGAATCAAAAGGGTTGAATCATTTTAAAACAAAGAAGTTTGTATCATAAGAGCCAAGCCAGAGACAGTCCCAGGAAGGTTGGAATCAAAAGGGTTAAATCATTTTAAAACAAAAAAGTTTGTATCATAAGAGCCAAGCCAGAGACAGTCCCAGGAAGGTTGAAATCAAAAGGGTTAAATCATTTTAAAACAAAGAAGTTTGTATCATAAGAGCCAAGCCAGAGGCAGTCCCAGGGAGGTTGGAATCAAAAGGGTTAAGATGTGCCTTGCAAGGATAGCGCGTCTAGTTATTACTAACAGTGTGTGTGTGTATGTGTGTGAGTAGTATGGCCGATATACAAGTGAGAAGACCAAGTTCAAAGGAGAACTCAATATACAAGTTGGTATCAAAAAGTTCCCAGATTAGTTATGTTTAATAAAAAATAACTTATTTATCTAAGTTTTAACATCATCCCCTTCAAAATAGTCACCTTGTACAGTGATACACCGGTCCCAGTGTGTCTTGCCACCTTTGGAATCTGGCCTAGAAGTTGTTTCCCACAAGTGAGTTAAGGACCTTCTGCGATTTGCTCTGGATTTTGACAATGTTAAAATGGCAACCTTTGAGCTGCAGTTTCATCTTGGGAAAAAGGCGGAAGTCTGTAGGTGTTAAATCAGGCAAATGGAGCGGGTGCGAAAGTGATGCTATTTTTTTTTTTGGCATACAATCCATTGCCTCGTTGCCGTAATCCTGCTGAAGCATGGTCAATGTTTCCGTAGCAGACTTCCAAAGTTTAATGCAAAATTTCACGTCGGCTCTTTGTTCTAACTTTCCTGTCCATGACAAAATCGCAGACTACAGCATACATGCAATCACAAAGACACAAATTTCACAACTTGTGAAGTAAACGCGGTGATGTCACTTGGCACATACATTGCGTCACGAAGGTCACTGCTAGCTCTCACTGTGCATGCCACCATGTGCTGCCATCTGTTGGTGTGTTCCAGAACTAGTCTGGGAACTTTTTGATACCACCTAGTATGAGTTGGATGCAATATATATATATATATATAAATGGAACAAAAACAGAATAGAGGGCATTAAAACGTTCGGACAGATAGACGATACATAGGCGGACAAGAGAAACAACAATTAGGACAGGCAAAAAAAGACCAGTCATTCTTGGCTTTCTTTCATCAATTTATACATAAATATACATACATAAATATACATACATATATATACACATATATATATATATATATACACTACACACATACATACATATGCACACACAAGAGAAGATAACCCAAACTAATAGGTATGCGTTCTGATGATCCAAAAACCAGGATATCACAGAAATAGCTATCAGAGACTATCTCTACTATCTTTACCAGTTTTGTATAACTTCACTATTTTTAGATTGAATTAAATGAATTTAAGTGTTATAGTCTCATCATGACTAATTGTTTGCCTTCCTCAATACTTCAACTATATATATCTATCTATCAATATATATATATATATATCAGTTATATATATATATATATATATGTAAATATATAAAAATAAAAAGATAAAGAGAGCAATGGTAAGGTTGGAGAAGTATTTTATGGATAGAGTCTTACAGCTGTTTCTGGGAAGATCCAGTACTTCCCTTCATCGGAGACAGAAAAAAATAAAGTAATCTATTATTATACCCATAGGCGGATATTTTTAGTATGAAATGGTAAAGAGTGTTATGCGCTGAAAAAAGAG
>NC_068988.1:87619710-87625904 GCF_001194135.2 Octopus bimaculoides
ATATATATATATATATATATACATACATATTTTCTTCATCATCTATTCTCTCTTTTCCCATCTGGGTTAGTCATGTATCTCCTCTACAGGAAGACACCTGTTTCTATCTCCCTATTATGCTACCTCTCATCAGCTGGTACAAAGCCACCTCCCACAATACTTCTCGGTCTCTCTGAGAGTCTTGTCTTGCAAATTACTTCACTACTTTAGTGCTAGTGCCACATAAAAAGCATCCTGTATGCTGTGTAAAGTGGTTGGCATAAAGAAGGGTTACTGACTGTAGAAACCGTGCCAAAGCAGATAAAGTTTGGCACAGCCCTCTGGCTCACCAGCTCCTGTCAAACCATCCAACCCATGCCATCATAGAAAGTGGATGTTAAAAGATGATGATGATGATGACGACAATGATACAAAGATCCCTGTGAGTGCATATATATATATTCTGAGTGAATGGTATGACAGCCAGCATGTGAATGTATATGAGATTGTGCATACACACACAAGCCTTGGTAGAAGTGTGTTTAAGAGAGTATTTATGTTACAGTGCATGTACGATTGTGTATATATTAACATGATGGGCAGTGGTGGCAGGAGGTTCATGTGTATGTATGTGTATGTTGGGGTGGGGGGTGGGGGTGAATGAATAGATTTTGGTTTCAAAATTCATTTCCGTGACACGGGCACTATCACCAGCATCACCACATTTTCATGTCAACAGTGTTTCAGGGTCCAGGCTAAAGATATATACACATTGTTGTTGGCACTCCGTCGCTTACGACGTCGAGGGTTCCAGTTGATCCGATCAAAGGAACAGCCTGCTCGTGAAATTAACGTGCAAGTGGCTGAGCACTCCACAGACACGTGTACCCTTAACGTAGTTCTTGGGGATATTCAGCGTGACACAGAATGTGACAAGGCCAACCCTTTCAATTACAGGCACAACAGAAACAGGAAGTAAGAGTGAGAGAAAGTTGTGGTGAAAGAGTACAGCAGGGCTCGCTACCATCCCCTGCCGGAGCCTCGTGGAGCTTTAGGTGTTTTCGCTCAATAAACACTCACAACACCCGGCCTGGGAATCGAAATCGCGATCCTATGACCGCGAATCCGCTGCCCTTACCACTGGGCCATTGCACCTCCACGATATATACATAGAGGGGAGGGAAAATGATAAAGACTTCTAATGATAAAGAAATTCCTCAGAATTCTGCATGAGGTCTGGTGGAAGAGACAGAGAGAGGGGGAAGGACGAGAAAATAGTGAGACGGAGAGTCAGTATTACATTTCAAAGTGATTTGCTTGGCATCAGAGTCGAAAGGAGCCTAAAAAATCATATCTTGTTCCTCTTCCTCCGCTACCATCAACTCCTTCCCCATACCACAATCAATGCTCTGCATTATTCTCCCCAACTCCTTAAAATGGGGAACAAATACCAAGAACTACCTAACCCACCATTTTATTACTACCTGAGCAGGTATTGAGGAATTACTACTCAGAGAAAATTCTAGAAGGATTTTAGTTATTTATTTATTTATTTTTTTTTTCAAGAGGCTGTCATGTACTGGAATTGACTGGGATTGGCATAATTGACTATTTCTCCTAGCAACTATAATGACTATTATTATTACAGAGTTGGTTAACGGAAATTGTAACGACCACACATGCATGCACGCATGCATACACAAAACTATAGATATAAACATGTACACACATACCCATAGATATACATACACATAAACACACAGTAACATAATGAGCAGCACCATAGAAGTAATATCCTAGACGTCCTAAGTTCATAGCAGTTTTTACTCTAGTTTGTAATCTCAAATACATTCTCACTATATATATATATATATATATATATATATATATATATATATATATATATATATATATATCATAGTTAAAGCAGATACATAGCTGAAAGCCTGAAAACTGGTAATCGTGTTGGAGAAAACATCTTTTGTAGTGTTGAAAGACAGAGAAATGTATCTATCTATACTCTCTCTTTATTTGTTTTAGTCATTTGACTGCGGCCATGCTGGAGCAGCGCCTTTAGTCGAGAAAATCAGCCCCAGGACTTATTCTTTGTAAGCCTAGTACTTATTCTATCGGTTCTCTTTTTACCGAAGCCGCTGAGTTACGCGGACGTAAACACACCAGCATCGGTTGTCAAGCGACAGTGGGGGGGGACAAACATAGACACACAAACATATATATATACATATATACGACGGGCTTCTTTCAGTTTCCGCCTACCAAATCCACTCACAAGGCTTTGGTCGGCCCGAGGCTATAGTAAAAGACACTTGCCCAATGTGCCACGCAGTCCCACTGCATGGCATCTCTCTATATATAAATATATATAAAACCTATGCCAGCATGGAAAATGAATGTTGTAACATCTCATATAAATGAATTACTGCGATAATTGTTTTCCATCTTTTCTACCTACCCCCGCCACCTTTCTCTCTTTATATATATCATCATCATCATCATTTAACATCTGCCTTCGTGCATTTGAACTTATCCAAGTTTGATAATTGTCAATGCACAAAACACTTGGATCTTGAGTCACTCTGTCATTTCTGCTAAATATTAATAAAAATGTACATACACTCATATTCTGAGTCCTATTTTTCCTGTTTGCATCAACATACTCGTGTGTATATATATATATATATCGTCTTCGTTTAACATCCGCTTTCCATGCTAGCATGGGTTGGATGATTTGACTGAGGACTGGCGAAACCAGATGGCTACACCAGGCTCCAATCTGATTTGGCAGAGTTTCTACAGCTGGATGCCCTTCTTAACGCCAACCACTCAGAGAGTGTAGTGGGTGCTTTTACGTGCCACCGGCACGAAGGCCAGTCAGGCGGTACTGGCATATATGTATATATACATCAGTCATTTGACTGCAGCCATGCTGGAGCACCGCCTTCAGTTGAACAAATCGACCTCAGGACTTGTAAGCCTAGTACTTACTCTATCGGTTTCTTCTGCTGAACTGCTAAGTTATGGAGACGTAAACACACCAACATCGGTTGTCAAGTGATGGAGGGGGGACAAGCACAGACACACACAAATATATATAGATATATACATACAAGCTTTTTTCAGTTTCCGCCTACCAAATCCACTAACAAGACTTTAGTCAGCCTGAGGCTATAGTAGAAGACACTTGCCCAAGGTACCATGCAATGGAACTGAACCCGGAACCATATGGTTGGGAAGCAAACTTCTTACCACACAGTCACGCTACGCCTATATATATAAAAACACATGTGTGTGTAGGGGCCCAATGGTCAGCTGGCCCCCATTCTACTTAGTACAACTCCTTCGTGTTAATGAATTGCTTCTCGTAGCTAAATCTGTAGCAGATTATTTGCACAAGAAATTCCAAACATGGAAGGAAAACCTGGACTCAAAAGCAACTCTAGCAAGCAGTAAACTTATAACAAGGACATAGGACAGAGCTGTTAATACCATCTCGGAAATAACCATGCTTGATATACACAGAAAGGAATCAGATTGAAATTTCCATCTGTAGACATACAAGGTGTTGTGGGATCATAATCAGGGTAATGAAGGAGAGAGACTTCATATCAACAGCCATATCATAAGCACCAACAGCAAAACAAACAGGAATTAGATTATTTTGAATGTCTGGAAGGCTCTCTTAAGTAGTTGATAGTTTTATAACTTATAATGACCTAATTAGCAGTGAGGGTAAGTGTTCCTGAAAGCATACTAATAAGAGTAAGTAAGAACTGGGTTGAAATAGTTTAAGGAGCTCATACAGTTTCTCCATCAGTGTGAAGAGCAGACTGGATGATGCTTGAGTCAGAAGTGTGATACTCCATGACAGCGAGACCTGGATTTTGAATGCAGAGCTTTTGTGAAGATTAGAAAGAAATGAAGAGAGTATTCTCTACTGTATGTATAATACAGTATGTATAATAATGTATGTATAATACTATATGTATAATACAGTATGTATAATACTGTATGTATAATACAATATGTATAATACTGTATGTATAATACAGTATGTATAATACAGTATGTATAATATTGTATGTATAATACAGTATTCTCTACTGCATGTATAATACAGCATGGAAAAAAAGGTAGTGAGCTGGTAGAATCGTTAGCATACTGGGCAAAATGCTTAGTGGTATTTCAGTCGTATTTACGTTTAAATTCCGCTAGGATCAACTTTGCCTTTCATCCTTTTGGGTCGATAAAAATAAGTTCTAGTTGAGCAATAAAACATCATCAAGCATTCTATCCAACACCCTTATGATTCTGATACCCCAGATGAGCTGTGCAAAATGTAAGAGCTATAATCTTGGATATGAGGAAACTAGCAAGGATCTGCATAGACAACAAAAGTAAGAAAGAATCTAAGTGTTGAGAAATTACTTGCTATAAGGGGTCAAAAGGTCTGACGTTTTTTATAAGATAGCTGGCAAACTTAAAAAGTAAAACAAGACTGAAGTGATTTAAAGTTAGGTGAGAAAGTATGAAATATGAGGAGGCAGTTGTAGTAAGAGATATAAGGAGTGAGATGTGGAGCGTGAGAGAAGTGATTGATGTCAGAAATTAATTGCACTTCTTACTGACCTCATTTACTGTATTATTACAAGTCAATACCACATTTTAGGGCCTCCTTTGGTGAATGACAACCAGGTACTTGCAGGCTTGGGTAAGACTTTTCTGAGGAAGACTAGCAGTTCCTCATATATGTAAGTCTCCCATCCCCATGCCACTGACGTTTGTCCCAGGCAAATGCTGCCAACTTGGACAAGCATCAGTGGTGCCAGTGTTGAAGATATTGATGTCAGACCACAAAGGGGGGCCAAAACGGACACAAGGTATCTTGCCTGATTCTCTAACAATGCACCATCCATGATCGGCATTTTTTAAAATTTATTTAATAAACTCCGAAAGGTTGAAAAACAAAGTTTACTTTGGTGGGATTTGAACTCAAGATGAAGAGAGTTAGAAAAAAACATCAAGCAGTCTATCCAACACCCTTATGACTGATACCCCAAACGAACTGTATCCTCCACAGTCTCACCTGTTTATACTCCCTGTGTTGCTGGGACCCTTAGACCAACCATGCTATAAAACTGAGACATTCAAACTGCTACCACTGCCAATTTAACATCCATTTTTCCATGCATGCAGGCTTTCAGTCAGAATTTCTATGGCTGGATGCCTTTCTTGTTGCTAACCTTTTCCTGTTTCCAAGCAAACTAATATTTTCCCAACATTGTTCATGTTTTCATGGAAGGCAGGAAATCAATGACACTATCTATATAATAGCAACACCAGCTTACAACTATCATGTGATACCAAGACAAGAATGTGCGCACGCACACACACAAATATAAGTTTCTTCCAATTACCATCAGCCAAATACATTCACAAAGCTTTGGTTGATCTGGGGCTATGATAGAAGATAAATGCCTAAGAAGCCATGCAGTTTGACTTGAACCTGAAACCACATGGTTGAGAAACAAACTTCTTAACCACACAGTCATGCCTGCATCTATAAAATATACAGAGTCCCATGTTGTTAAGTGGTTAGTGACAGGGAAGGTATCCAGCCATAAACAACTGAAAGCTAAAAGTACATGGCATGTACAACAATAGGTTTCTATGTTGTTATCCGTATTATTAAAAGACAAAGAAGGACTGTGACATGAATAAAAATCATTATTCAGATCTATATTTGAGAGATGAGGAATTATGTACATTGTTTACATTATTTACATTTGATGGATATTTGTCCTCATCTTGTTTGTTGTTAACACAACGTCTCGGCTGATGTACTCTCCAGCCTTCATCAGGTGTCTTGCGGAAATTTCGAACCTAGGCCAAATGTAAATAATGCAAATAATGATCATCATTATTGCCATTTAATATTTACTTTGCCAAGTTGGCATGGGTCAGATAAAACTTATTTGAAGCAGTTTATTCCTGTGCAAGGTAAAATTACCCCATAGCCAGACACATTCACACTGAATATCGGAAAGGAAAGACCTTGCTTATATGACAGTGATACCCGTTTACAACTATCATGTGATGCTAAGACAAAGAGACAAACATAAACATTATATATGTATACACACTCACACACACACATATGTATGTATATATATATATATATATATATATATATATAT
>NC_068988.1:87626009-87634069 GCF_001194135.2 Octopus bimaculoides
CTGAAAAGTTCCTGGTTTTATAGGTTTTGCAAAAGACCTGGTTGGAGGCCCAACTTTCCGATTTCTTTTACAGAACTTAGAAAAATTGAAGGACTGCTGCAGTGTGTGAATCTGAGAGGAGAATATGTTGAATAAAATCATAATTAACTGATCTTCCTGTATTTTCTTTTATCTAAAACAAGGAACTTTCCAGCACCCCTTGTGTATGTAGGTATGTGTGCGTGTGTATATATATGTATACACACACACACTACAGGCTTCTTTCAGTTTCCAACTATTGAATCCACTCATACGGTTTTGGTCAGCCTTGGGCTACAGTAGAAAACACTTGTCCAAGGTGCTACACAGCCACACCTGTACTTGTCTCAAAAACAGATATAAAATGACAATAATTGTTGTAAAGAATTTTGCTATTTCTCATATGATCAAAACAAACATTGTGAGCACATCTATATACATGTATTATTTAAGCGTGTGCGTGTGCAAGGATGTGATGACTACGATAATACTAACCATGCAGTAGCAATTTCATGTGCAATGTTCTCCATGGACCTACGCCCTGAATAAAACTTCCCCTCCTGCCCTCTTCATGTTTGCCAGACTGATTTGATGTTAGAGACTATTTTAGGTCATTAATGATAGCAATTTGAGACTGTGTTGTGATAATAAAGAGATTTTTAACTTAAATACACTAATTTGGCATTAAGGAAGGAGATAATAAAAATTATTTTGGCATAAAATAGAGCTTTTTTAACTTTTTCACACACACACACACACATACATAGGCCTTCACTTATGTTAAGTGCTCACAAAGACAATTAATCCATCGTTTAGCTCTAACAGTCTTTAGATGCATTTGAATGACATTTCTGACAAACTGTTGTTTATACTTCCCTCCTCAAGAATTATTTTAACCCTAGCCACGACCTCCTTCTGGTGAGAGGAGGTGGAATGGTTATTGTTGCAAAAAACATGAAGACACTGCAAGTGAGAAATTGAGCTTCAAACTGCTTCTGTTTAGTTTAGACCAGACACATAACAAAGTGCTCATTACTGACTCCTAAGGGTCTACGTGGCTATCCAAGGGGTTGATAAACACCTAAAACAATTTTGAATATTAACGGTGCTGAATTGTTAGCAAACTGAACCTGGAAGAGCACAGAAATTTAAGAGTAAAACTCGCTAATTTCCAGCCACCAGTATTCACCATATGACTGAACTTTTACCGTTCTTTATTTCATTTTCATTAAATTCATAGGTGCAGGCATAGTTGTGTGGTGAGAAATTTGTTTCCTAGCCACATGGTTCCAGTTTCACTCCTGCTGCGTGGAAGCTAGGGCTAATGTCTTCTACTATAGCCACAGACTGACCAAACTCTAGTAAGTGAATTTCGCAGATAGAAACTTTAAGCCCATCATACACACACACACACAGAGGGGATTTGAAAATTTTTTTGGTATTATTTATTCACCATATGAATAAGTAATGCTAAAAAATTTTCCTATTTCCTGTTTTGGTATATAATTACTCTGCAAAAATATTTTCCGGTATTTTCAACTCTTTCGCATACATGAAACAAATATAACATCTACATGCAGATTTGGAATGCTGCAATGAGCAGATGTGTGTCGAGGACACAGCTTCGATTTTAACCCTATCTACATGATATACACACACACACACACACACACACAAGTATGTATCTATGTGTGTGGTTACTCCCTACCACAGCTTGACAACTAGTGTTAGTTTGTTTATGTTCCTCTAACTTAGCAAAAGAGATCGATAGAATAAACACCAGGTTTTAATAAAATAAGCCCTGGGGTTGATTTGTTTGATTAAAACCCTTCAAGGTGGTGCTCCAGCATGGCTGCAATCCAATGGCTGACACAAGATAAAAAGAGGTGATATTTATCCCCACTTAAACGTGAATGTTCTGAAACTCACGTATTGGTTCTTGGTGCAGAATGCCCTCTTGTTTCGAACCAAAAGCCAATAGGAGAGTTTCTCTCATGGTATCTACCGCAGTATAGCTTGTTCTAACAGAACATTTGCGTTTAAGTTGGGATAAATATTACCTGTCGGTATTAATACTGCCTTTGTAGCTGATAAATAAAAGGAATTTCACAGAGGTTAGTACTGAACACTGGTGCGGTCTATGGGGCTATCTGAGGGGTTGATATTCCAACTATGTCAATATGATATGAATTTTTTTGTTGTTGTTGTTATTCTTTATCAATTTTGTTTAGTATTTTCATTAAATTTCTTTAAATTTTTCTGATTATAAAAAAATGCAGTCATTACTGATAAGGACAACAGAATTACTGTTTTAAAACCAAGAAATTTATAATTAAGTATTCTTTTTTAAAATTTTATTTTAGATTTACGCAATGGGGGTCGATAAGTTATCAACGATTCCACGAAGTGGGGTCAATGATATAAGAAGTTTGCTGACTCCTGTTGATAAGCAAACAAGGAAATTGATATCACCACTACCATCAACATTTTAATGTCCTCTCTTCTATGCTAGCATCAGCTGGACCGATGTGTTAATACACAACATCCTTACTGTACTTCTGCCGAAATGTATTGTCCTTGCTCCAATAAATTTTGGAAATAACAAAAGATTTAGTAAAATAACTTTGTCGTTATTAAACTGGAGTTTGAAATATAAATACAGTTATCACTCGCCATATCGTGGTTCACTTATCGTGCCCTCAATACATAGCGGACTTTTCAGGCTAATATATGTAAATTTATATTGCGGACACCTCAGTATATCATGGGTTTCTGCGGCCGATAGATATTTATATTTTTTTAGATTTCAATTATTTCTGTGGTAAAATAAGCATTTTCACACCTAAAAATTAATAAATAAAAGTACAGTAGAGTACTGTACTGTATAACACATTAATCAAAATATATTAAAAGAGAATATGTAGTGCATCATAGACGAGTAAACAACGAATTGCACATGGAAAACGAAACTTGGGAGGAGGCAAGTGTGTGATGTTGTTTTGCATTCATCATCATCATCATCATCGTTTAATGTCCGCTTCCCATGCTAGCATGGGTTGGACGATTTGACTGAGGACTGGTGAACCAGATGGCTACACCAGGCTCCAGTCTGCTCTGGCTGAGTTTCTACAGCTGGATGCCCTTCCTAACACTAACCACTCTGAGAGTGTAGTGGGTGCTTTTACGTGCCACCGGCACGAAGGCCCGTCAGGTGGTACTGGCAACAGCCACGCTCAAAATGGTGTATTTTATGTGCCACCTGCACAGGAGCCAGTCCAGCGGCACAATAATAAGATATATACAAATAATAAAAATAAATAAAAAAATTTACAGTACAGCACTATTTCTACTTTATGGATTTTCACCTAATGCAGGGGGTTAGGGTTAGGGGACGTAACACCTGCGATAGACAAGGGATTACTGTATATAGTAATCCCTCGACTACAGTGGGTATTAGAATCCAAAACCTCCCATAGAAATAATTAAAATCTCAAAAAATATAGATACCTATTGGCTGCAGAAACCTGCGATATACCGAGGAGTCCATGATATGAATTTACATATATTAGCTTGAAATATTACAGAGTGCGCAATAGGTGAATTGCAAGGTACTGAGTGTGTGATGGGTGAACCGCGATATGGCGAGGTATTACTGTACATGAAATTTAACCCTTTAGCATTTAAACCAGTCACATCTGGCCAAAATATTCTATTTTTGTTTCATGTTCAAACTAGTCAAATACAGTCTCTTACATCTAACCTATAATGTCATACAAAAAAGTACACAATCCCATAATCAAAATTTCAAACCTGCAAGATAATGCACGGTTAATTCCGAACAATGTGAATAAAAAAAGCAATACATTTGACAAACTAATCTGAATGCTAAAAGGGTTAAGGTGTTAATTTAGATCACTTTAACCATTTAGTGTTTAGATTACTCTGTCAAATGTAATGCTTATTTATTCATACTGCTTTCAAATTAATCATGTTTTATCTCAGCGTTGAGATTTCAATGATGTGATTGCTTATTTTTAAAGTAACATTGTAGGGTAGGTGTGAGAAGCAGGATCTGGTTGGTTTGAACAGAAAACAAGTAGACTATTCAGGACGGATACGGCTGGTTGAAATGCCAAAGGGTTAAAACAGGAAGTTTTTATAATAGAACCAAGGGCAGCTTTGGGTATGTTGGTATCAAAAGGGCTAATGTAACTCAGCACTTTCTCTTCTTTTGACTCCAATGATTTCTATCAAGCTCCCTGTCCATTTACATGCAATCACCACCATTGTTGCTGTGTAATACTCAACCATAACCACCACCATCACCACAATTAATATTTTTACCCTTAGTTCAAAATATACTCAATTCCCCCAAAACATCTTTAGTCTTTAATCTACACACATTAAAGAGATGTTCTTGCAGCACAACATCTGTCTCTACACATGAACATGGAAGTATAACTTCTCAAAGTCATTATGAATGCCAAATTGCTCCAAGCAAGTATGGGTTAGACAGGTCGACAGGATCTGATGAGCCTGAGGATTGCATTATACTCCAATATCTGCTTTGGCATGCTTTCTATGACTGAATGCTCTTCCTAATGCCAACCACTTTACCGAGTGTACTGGGTACATCTTCATGCCAGCAGCATTAGTGAGATGCCATGCAGCTTGCAAGACTATGACCTCCAAATGGGGGGTGGAGCTTCATGCTAGATGAAGCATAAAGGGGGTGATGTTACCGTATGAGTAAAGAACACGTTAACAAAGACATTCAAGCCATGACCATTCCACTTTTTTGCATATGATCAAAAATTGTCAAAGTGTAGTACAACAGTTTTGCTATGGAATGGCGAAACTATTTTTTTTGTTTTCTGAAAAAGCAACATTTTGGACTCTTGCATAATAGCAACGAAATGTAATGCTTATTCATTTACACTATTTTGGATTTGTCATGCATTATCCTGTACTTAAAGATTCCAATGGTGTGTTTGTATATAGTTCAAATGACATTGTAGGGTAGGTTTGAGACATTGAATCTGGTCAGTAAAACAGGCAGAATATTTGGGCTGGACATGGCCAGATTAAATGCTAAAGAGTTAAACTTCACCCCACTGTCTTAAAATGGATCAATATACCTGGTAAGAGACACCTGCTAAGAAGACCGGATGGTTCAAAGTTGGAATGCTGTTTGGTAAAATGGTAAAATTCCTAGGGGTGAATATTGGTAAAGGAGAGGGACTGGAGTGTGACCAGTGGTTTGTTAGGTAGAAGACAAGAATGAAATATGCCAGATGTCATTTGGTTGAGAGATAGTCTGGTATTTTGGACCATGTCAGAATGTTACAGTGTTTTCACCAAGATGGAATGTAAATTCAAAATACTGTATACACATGCATATGTGTGTGCATGTGTGTGTGTATTTACATCTATTTTTCCATGCTAGCAAGGGTTAGATGAATATAGTATTGAATCACTGTTTTACAATCAAATGCCATTCTTGTTGCCAACCCTAACCTGTTTTCCAATCCAGATAGTATTTCTCTATGGCCAGACATGTTTCTGCAGAAGATTGGAAATGAATGAGACAGTTTATAGGACAGAGACATACATTTACAATTATCACACGATGTCAAGACAAGGACACACATGTGTGCGCGCATGCACACACACACATACAAGCTTGTAAAAGAAATATAAGTACTTTATGTATGCATGCATAAATGTGTGTGGGTGAGAGAGAGAAGATGCACATCATTATTTTACATCTATTTTTTCCATTACGGTACAAGTTGCACTGTCTGTTGCAGCCCTTATCTATTTGATGAACACAGCAAAGAAAAAAAAACCGACCATCTGTTGATGTTGAGTATGTGTGCTATTGTACACACATACATGTATATATTCGCATGTATGAAGACAAATGTAGGCACATTTGTGAGTGAATGTCATTGCGCCATATGTTATACATATACAGTTATCAGTTGAAGTAAACAAGACATGCAGTGACTTCCACCCCCATCATGCCACACTACTCTCCTCCTCTCACAGAAAGACAGAAAAAAACACCAATGTGAAAGGGGGAGGATGACTGTCATCCCCCACCCCACCCTACCCAACAAAACAGGTGGTGGGGGATGGAAGTGGTAGAGTGGAGGCAATGTAGGCAATTATAGCAGCAAGTAAATATCGTTATCTAAACCCCAACACTCCTCTAAGCATGAACAGTATGCAATCAGAAAGCTCAAAATTGCTACAAACGCTACGCTGTGCCATCACTTGGCATCCCTTGGTGTGAACATACATTATCAAAATAGCAAGGACTTCATCACATAACCCTGGCCTTACCCTCTCTCATCAGAGCCAGACTATAGTCCAGCATCCAGCAACTGCTCTTAACCATCTACAAAACTCTGGTGAGACCCATCCACAATGTTCTGGAGGTTCTGATTAACCCTTTGACATTCACATTAATTTACCAAATGTAATGCTTTTATATCCACCCCACTTTTCAAAAATTAATCATGTAGCATCTTGTATCTTCAAAATTTTGAAGATGTAATTGTTTGTATTTAGAACAACATTGTAGGGGAGATGTAAGAGGCTGGATCTGACCAGTTTCAACATAAAACCGGTAGAATATCTGGGCCAGATATACCCGGTTTAAATCTAATTAAACCCTTTCGCATTCCAAATACTATGTCAAATGTAATGGTTATATTAATTCATATTATTTTGAATTTTTTTTGTTTTTTTTTCAATATGTAAAATATTATTTTAGCCACAACATCTTTTGTATATTTTAACTTCATTTGTTTATCTTTTGTTTCAGCCATTAGACTGTGGTCATGCTGGGGCACTGCCTTGAAGAATTTCAGTCACATTAATCGACTCCACTACATTTTTTTTTAAAGCCTAGTACTTATTCTATTGGTCTCTTTCGCTGAATTGCTAAGTTACAGAGAAGCAAACACACCAACACATTTTCAAGTGGTGGTGGAGAGGACAAACACTAAAACACACAAAAACCCATATATATATGCATGTATATATATATGTGTGTGTGTGTGTGTATGTGTGTGTGTGTATATATACACACAGACACACTTTATTTTATCAACACCCTGAAAGGATGAAAGGCAAAGCCGACCAATATGGAATTTGAATTCAGGTATGGCTGTGTGGTGAAGAGGGCTTCCTTCACAACCACATGGTTGTGGCACCTTGGGCATGTGTCTTCTACTATTGTCTTGGGCCGACCAAAATCTTGTCAGTAGGTTGGTAAATGGAAACTGAAAGAAGCCTATCATATATGTGTGTGTGCCTGTGTTTTTCCTCCCACTGCCACTTGACTTTTGGTTTGTTTACATCCCTGTAAATCATTGGTTTGGCAATAACAGACCAATAGATTAAGAACCAATCTGAAAAAAACAAAAAAACACAAAAGTACTGGGGTCGTTTCATTCAACTAAAACTTCTTCAAAGCGGTGCCCCAGCATGGCTGCAGTCTAATGACTGAAGCAGATAAAAGACAAAATATAATTTAAAGAACTAGAAGAAATATCACTGAACTCAGCCAGCTTGTTGCTTTCCTTGTGAGTAAAATAATAAAAAAAAAAAGAAAGGAAAGAAAAAATTATAAAATAACAAAAACCAACCAGAATAAAAACATTGTAACAATGAAGAACATTGCGTAAACAGACGGTACAACGATCTTGGTCATCAGTCTGTCGGATTCGAGTTTTGCTATCATCCATATGATTCTCTTCAACAGTTGATGCTTGCTTCTTGAGAGACTGGAAAGACACAGAAAAGAAAGGATATATTAGTGAAGGTGAAGTACACAAGAGCATTTTACAGAAATATATGTGTGTTTGTCATACTGTTTGGTGGTTTTTTAGTTCCAGATAGTTCCTGAACAAGCAAACCTAAAATCAAAGTTGTTCCAATTCTGACCATCCCAAGAAAGAATACATTAAATGGGTGAAATACACAAGGGCATTATACAGAAATGTGTGTGTGTGTGTGTGTGTGTGTGTGTG
>NC_068988.1:87634127-87636133 GCF_001194135.2 Octopus bimaculoides
TGGTGGTTGTTTAGTTCCAGATAGTTCCTGAACAAGCAAACCTAAAATCAAAGTTGTTCCAATTCTGACCATCCCATCTTTTTTTTTTTTTTGTAGACATTGTAAGACTACATTATGAGATGTTTACTTCAACTCTTTTGGAGGAGATTTGGCTGCTACTTTTAGCAAATAGGAGGACCATGCAAGGCTTCTATGATGCTTAACTAGTGTTTGAATATGGTGTTTTTCTATACATGTGGTTGGTGGGTGCATATGTGGCTCTATGAAGTGATTGTATGTATGGGGTGAATGTGTGGCTTTGTGGATACATATCTTTAAATAGAGAGTTGGTATGTATTAAACATATGGTTGTATAAATGTTTGTATGTGTGTATATGTGTGTGTGTGTATGCATGTTAATAGGAATGCATACAAATATGTTTCACTATGTTTATTTTAACTTTAGGCGCTTCTTGTTTAAACAAACTGGTTAGCCTGCATTGATAGAATGACAAAGTCAGTGAAAGATATAATTCCTCAAGGATAGGAAGAAATCTATCCAGATTTACTTTCACACACACACACACACAGGATCTGCATAAAGGAATAAAAACTACAAAAAGTAAAAAGAAATATAAAACATTCATCATTATAGCAGATTTGAACATGAAATCTTTGGGTTTGGTGCAGATTAACAGCTGAATGCTGAGGGAAAGAGAGTTTACAGGAGTGGAAATGAAAGAAAGATGGAAGACAAGTGTTAATTTTGAATAAATCCATGAGGCCCATTAGACTAGAGTGGTTTTTACTGGTGGAGAATAACAAACAAGAGCATCAACAATGATGACAAATCACTGATATTTGGTAGGGAAAAATAAAAATTCTAAGAAGAAATGGAAGACAGAGGATTTTTTAAAATCGAATACCAACTTTGAACTATGTTTTGGAACCATCTTTAGAACTGACTGTACAAATGCTGTAGCACAAATTGTTGTCATTGATGTTATATAGTTCCATAGCAGCACCAATCCAACAGAACTATCATAAAAAAGGTTGTGGTTGTCACCATCCCAGACCTGTCCCCCAGAAGTATTGGGGCAGGCATGACTGTAATCAAGAAGCTTGCTTTGGAACCACCCGATTTGGAGTTCAATGCCACCACGTGGCCTCTTGGACAAGTATCTTCTACTGTAAGCCCTGGGCTGACCAATGCTTTGAGTGAATTTGAAAGACGGAAACAGTGATTCATAATTTAAAGGAGGAAATTTGTGAACTTTGAATGTATAAAGAGTATAAACAAGTGTAAAATAGTGTAAACAACTAAAATAAAAATATATCTAAATAACATTTTTTTCTTAATACTTTTTACGTAGTGGTCGAAGGAAGCTCTGGCTTTCGTTAGGCGTGGTCCACATAACCATTCATGATACAGAGGCTGGGAGCTTCTGTATCGGTTCGGGAATGAATCGCCATCACATCACTTAGTTGCAAACACGTTATATAGCTGCAACAGAATGCTGCATCACCAACAATAACATGATTTCTCTAAGACACCACCCAGTAATCTATCAAGTCCATTTACACATTTCTCAATACATACTGCTGTTATAACTTCCCTCACTCATAGATTTGCTAGTAAGAACTAATATGTACTTGTGTTTGTCTTAATTATCCCATATATATATATATATATATATATGGGATTTCACTATATATAGTGAATTCGATTCCCCAAATGGGCTGTATGTTGTGTTCTTGAGCAAGACACTTTATTTCACATTGCTCCAGTTCACTCAGCAGTAGAAATGAGTTGCTGGTGCCTTCTCCTTGGATAACATCAGTGGAGTGAAGAGGGGAGGCTGATATGCATGGGCGACTGCTGGTCCTCCATAAACAACCTTGCCTAAGCTTGTGCCTCAGAAGTGGAACTTTCTCAGTGCAACTTCATGGTCATTCATGATTGAAAGGGTCTTTACTCTTTACCCTTTAATATATATATGTGTGTGTGTGTGTGTGTGTGTGTGTGT
>NC_068988.1:87636143-87644319 GCF_001194135.2 Octopus bimaculoides
TGTCACCCTGTTTGACAACTGGTGATGGTTCGCTCACATCTCAGGTCCATAGTGGTTTGGCAAAAGAAACCAATAGAATAAGTACCAGGCTTTAAAAAAAATAAAAAGTACTAGGGCTCTTTGGTTCAACTAAACCTTTCAAGATGGTGCCCCAGCAGGGCCACAGACCAGTGACTGAAACGATCAAAAGATAAAAGTGTCTTTTCTTTTTTAAGATGATAGTATGTGATTTGCTTCTAGTATGTTGAATTATTAAGCTGAGTCATAGAAGTGGAATTGTTATTGTTGTTCAGACCGAGGTCAGCCCTAAACAGTCGTGTTCTCGATACCTTATTTCTTCTATTCAGACCAAGTGTACCTAGGACTACATCATCCGACAGAAACACTGACCAAATGCTTCATGGTACAGGTCAAATCTATTTGACCAGATTCTGGCCCAGGGTCAACAAACTTTGAACCAAAGAGGGGAGCCTCTACAACAAGTGTGGGCAACCTCTTTCAAGAAGCAGGCGGCACAAGACATATAGTCCATTATAAGGCAGGCCACACCACTAAAACTATAAGGCAGGCCACACCACTAAAACTAAGTCATGGCAATTTTCCAATGGCATGTCATACATAATGTCCTGTAGGTTGCAATCTGCACAAGAGGGAGCATCTACAAGGCCACTTGTAGAGATTACTGACCAAATCTTACTCAAAATCACATCAATGTTTTACATCCATTTTTTTAGATTCTGCCGGGGTTGACTTTGCCTTTCATCCTTTTGGAGATGACAAAATAAGTAGTAGGAGTTGATGTAATTGATCTACCTGCTCATCTGAAATTGCTGGCCTTATACCAAAATTTGAAATCAATATATTTTACATCCATTTCCCATACTAGTTTGGGTTGGAAAGGATCGTCCAAATCCAAATCAGTTCTTATTCAAAATATTTCCCTTTTAGAGAGGTCGTAGGAGCAAGCAGTGTACGTTGTATGGGGGGGGGTGAGACTTACCCTGGCTAAAGTGTGCATGTTTACATGTAGGAATGGTCGGTGGGGAGACAGGGGGCAGCAACAGCAACAGCAGCAGCCATAAAATATTCATAAGAAATAATAACGATAAAAATATCTGATGCAATTAAGGGGGGAAATAATAATAATAATGCTATATGGTTTTGTTTTTTTTTTGAAAACTGATTCACGCAACATGACTGGCATGTTCAAGTGGAGATACTCTGCTCTAGACAAGTAGCTCCTTGCTCTAATTGTTCCTAATCTGTACCACGACACCACCACCACCACCATGCAAGATCAACTGACTGAGCCTGACCAACCGGCTGAACAACAACCACCAGCATCACAACTACTACTACTATCACCACCACCACCACCACCACCACTACTACCACTATTACTACAAATTATCAAATAACAATCTACAGTTTCCCTAGCACAACTAACCTACATTATCACAAACACTACAATACTACCACAGGGAATATTACAACCCTTACCACCACCACCACCATCTAGACTATCACAGCTGCTTACTCTACCACTACCACCATCACTGCTTCCACTTAAACTGTTGCAACTATTATAATACTGCTACCACCATCACCACCACCGACAACACTATGCTGTCTAAATTATCCCCTCTTTAATCAATAGGTTTCAACTTATAGAGATTACCTTACTTGACCTCTCTCTCAGATGACCCAACAATGCCAGTCACCACCATCAACACTAAAAACAAGGCACTGCTATCAATCTATGTGTATGTGTGAATGTGCAAACCACTAATAAAGAAACCCTAAGCAAACTATTTGGAAAGGAAACTGTGTATGCATGCAAGTGTATTTCCAAGATTTTGTCAACAAAATCCAGCCACAGGAATAGCACATCGACTAAAGTGTGTGACTGAAAGCTAAAACAGAAACACATACGGACAAAAACAAACACACTATTATACATACACACACAAACAATGTACTTTTGTGATGCTATATTTTATATTATGTGGAGTGGGCATTTGTGCTGTGACAATGTGATATTTCCAATTGCATACGTGCTTGTTTGAATGTATGTGTGTGCGTGCTCCTCTGTATGTCAATCATTCTTTTAATGTCTATTTTTCTATGCATGCATGGATCAGACTGAACTTATTGTGGCAGGGTTTTCTGCAGTCAGATAGATGTCCTTCTTGTCATGTATTGAACTCCTAATGAATATAAAACAAATATTGTATATTTGTTTTCATGCCGGTGGCACGTAAGAGCACCCACTACACTCTCAGAGTGGTTGGCGTTGGGAAGGGCATCCAGCTGTAGAAACTCTGCCAAATCAGATTGGAGCCTAGTGTAACCATCTGGTTTGCCAGTCCTCAGTCAAATCGTCCAACCCATGCTAGCATGGAAGGCAGGCGTTAAACGATGATGATGATGATGATGAATTAAAAACCACCAGTCACATGGCATGTATGAGTTTTATGTGGACTCATCCATTTTTTTCTTATATAACATTGCAATTAAAATAAACAGGGACACGCAATTCCATCACTACAGGATCACGGCTGATGTTACCCTTTCTCATATGTTCTGTTTGCTTTGCTTCTACTAAGGCGAGACTGAAATTCGCAGTTTACAGCTATTTGATCCTTGTTCCTATGCCTGTGCTTATGAAAAAAACAAATCTTTAGATATGCCCACCACCAGAATTTGTACAACACAGATAGGAAGAGGCTCCTTGCAGTTATACTAGGCAAGGATACGGAGCAGGGGTACCCAATCCCTATGCCTGCTATAGAGGCTTTCTCACTTTCAAGCAAGGTAATATCTCCCTAGGGTCAGACATGCTGTTGCAGAATATTGGTTTCAAATGTTGGCACAAGGCCAGCAATTTCAGAGAAAGGGAGAAAGCTAATTACATTGACCCCAGTGCTTAACTGATATTTATTTAATCGACTCCCAAATGGATAAGAAGCAAAGTCAACCTTGGCTGACTTTGAATTCAGAATGCAAAGATGAACAAAATGCTGCTAAACATGGTAACCTTTCTGCCAGTTTGTCACCTTCATAATAATAATAATAATAATAATAATAATAATGATAATAATAATAATCCTTTCTGCTATAGGCACAAGACCTAAATATTAGGGGATGGGGACAATCGATTACATTGACCCCCAGTCTTCAACTGGTACTTATTTTATCGACCCCGAATGGATGAATGGCAAAGCTGACTTCAGCAGAATTTGAACTCAGAATGTGAAGATGGATGAAATGCCGCTAAGCATTTGAATGCAATGGGCTAAGAATAAAAGCTGCAAGGCATTTGTCCATAATGGTGCTGTAATATAAGTGGAGAACGTACAACAAAACCAACTAAAATGTTTATAAAGTTGTCTAAGAAAGATAGGAGCAGTTGGAAGTATAAGACAGAGTACATACATACATACTTTTCCTGTATTGGAAATTGTGAGCCAACATCAGTTGGTTCACAGTTCCTGAGATGTCATCATCAACATCATTATTTCAATGTCCGTCAGTCTTGCTATTTTTAGTATTTCCTTGCAAGTGTTAACACCAGCTAATACTGAAAGGTCTTTTAAGGAGTGGTGCTTGTCAACGTCATTTCATGCTTTTAATTGGACAGGAGATAAAATCCACTTGAAGGGGATGTAAAATTCCTCAGAATTTATACATCCTAACAGCTGAGGTAATGGAGAATAGTATGCGGATACTATTCTGAGATACCTAAGTTAACAATATCACTGAGTAACTATTAATATAGTACAAAGAGTTATCTCCTGCTTTGGCTGTGTGTGATGGGTAGACATTGACTGTTTTTGTTTAGTAATCATCTCTGGCAGGATTACATGTGAGCTACAAGGCCAGTGCTGGATCCGCAGCAGTAATGACCTGTGCTGCACGTGAAACTACTTGACACAACGGAGAAGTGGTGACTCTCTTGTGCTCTTTTGGTAATGCACCCACATCAGTGGCAGACAGTAAAAGGGTGACTAATTTGCCCCTTCCATCCATAGACTGGGGTGGCACCTTGGACAGAGAGCTATACTACACAGTGGAATCTAGTTACAGCTACCCGAACTGTGCTGTTGAGAGCTATGATCATAACCAGTTACCACAGTAGAGTGAACGATATCGCTGCAGTACCTATATACAATTAGATAGACTGTATTGCTGACAATTACACTCAACATCTACAGTAGAATGGACTCTACCACATTATAGTACATAGGTAAACTTGGCTTTGGACAGTGAAGTGTCTTTGTCACTTGTACAATACAGTGAACTTGTGTGACTGTGTGTGTATGTGTGTGTGTGTGCATTCTCTTTCTCTTTTTAACCTATTACCTACCAGTGATCTCATATGAGATCACTTAAAAATTACAAATTTCGTAATTATCTGTCAATATTTACACATATCTAACCTTTTTGCTATATCTACTAGGTATATTTCTCTGATATTCAAATGAGGTTTGCTAATTTTTCACCCAATATCTCGCTTATTTCTATTTGAAATGTCATTTTGATCATTCCAGCGTGTTTCTAAGGCTGTTTTATGCTAGAAATCAAAGTTTCATAAAAAAAATTCTAGTTAATAGAATTATAGGAGGTAATGGGTTAATTTTGATTGACCACCTGATTAGTAGCAAAGTTGTGAAGGAAAGCAGATTGTTTTAACCATCATCCTTTGGAGATTTTTTTATAGTCCCTGATATCGTGATCATTTGTAAAGTAGGAATTAAGGATTTGCATTCTCTGCTCCAGACCTCGAAGTTCAGTTATACTTTGTTCCAGGGTACGTGTACCAGATTATTGGATGTATTACAACATGCTTCTTATTCTTTCTTGACTGCACCTTCTTTTCCATCTTAGCAGCCAAGTAATATGATCTAAGCCAAGAATATATATATACAATATGCATGTGTATATACATATATGTATGGCGTTAGGAAGGGCATCCAGCTGTAGAAACTCTGCCAAATTAGATTGGAGCCTGGTGTAGCCATCCGGTTGCACCAGTCCTCAGTCAAATCGTCCAACCCATGCTAGCATGGAAAGCGGACGTTAAACGATGATGATGATGATGATGATGATGTATATATATGTACAAGTGTATATGTATATGCATGTGTATGTATGTGTATATATACACACACAAATACATATATATATATATAATACACACACACAAATACATACATATAATACAAACACACAAATACATACATATATATATATTTTTTTCTATGGGCTAAATATATATATATCTTATAGTAAAAATGGATACATAAGGGTGGAAAATCACAGGAACAATACCATATGTCCAACGTAAGATACAATATGTGTGTTCAATTCTAGCTCATGCTGAGCACTTCAACTCTGCCCCGTCTTTATGTATTGTTATATTAACAATACATAATTATACAAAAATTACAGTATATATATATATATATATATATATATAATACACACACACACACAGATAATATAGCCACTCTTGATGGTATGGGCCTTACTCTGGATCAAGAATTCAGAGTTTATGTTCAAAGTTACTTGCTAAGAATAGTGTGTGAAATAAGAAAAATAACCCTTACGCAAAAAGTGAGTAAGGGTTAGCAACAGGAAGGGCACTTGGTTGCAAAACATTGTGTAACATGATTTTTGTCCTTGGGTAGCAACTGTTATTTCCTATTTGTTTACCCCTAGAAACTATGAAAAATGGCTAATATTTCCATCAACCCATGCTTTTGTTACATCTATTCAAACCCTTAAGAATCCCTCTCAACACATGGCTATGATGCTCCACCACTATTCCTGCTCATGATCAGAGATCGTTAGCCACTAAGGGACATGCTTAAGTGGTTAAGGTTAAGCAACAGACAAACAAATCAGTGGTATTGAGCAGAATATTTACTACAACGATATTTCTGCTTCAGCAACTCAGCGCTGAATCTGTCTGAAATGTAATAGAAAATAGGTCAGTTTCAAAACATTGATGTCCTGGTTACAAAAGCAAAGTTTGAAGGGAATAGTTGTTGTTTCCTTTGATTTCTAGATAGAAGTAAATAGGAAATAACACTCACTGACCAAAGACAAAAAATTTTTTATTTTAATTCTTACACAGTGTAATATATACAACTCACCCATACTAGCGTAAAAAAAAAAAAGTAAAATGAATAAACAAGGCTTTTTAAAGGAACATCATAAAGCACACCCCTATTTTTTTTTTTTTTAATGGAAGTCTGTTGGGGTTCGACAATGACGTCAATGATGCTGGAGGTGGGAGCCGAGCCCAAAGGCGGACGCACAGACGTGGCCACATAACAGCAGAAGTAGGGGTTGGGGTTCCTCTCTTTTCTGGTCCAGGCTCTTGAGGCACTTTTCCTCAAACAGCCTAACACAGCTGGATGCCAGGCGCTGCGGTCAGAGGTAAGTGATTCCCAGCCATGGGTTAAAATGCCGCAGGCCTCAAGGGAGGTTCCCAGGCTGTCCTTGTATCGCCCCAGTGACCTTCCAGGGTTTCTCGCTCCAGGCGCCAGCTCGGAGAAGAAGATCAACTTTGGTAGATGCATGTCATCCATTCGGACTACATGTTTGACCCACCAGAGCTAGGCCTTCATGATGAGGGCTTCAATCCCGGGCATTTCGGCTCTGCGAAGCACCTCAGTGTTGGAGACCCTGTCCTCCCAGGAAATTCCTATGATTCGTCGTCGCAAGCAGCGGAGGTGGAACTGGTCAAATACTTGCATTTGCCTCCTATACAGCATCCACATCCCACAGCCGTATAGCAAAGAGGTGAGGACGACTGCCCTCTACACCATCAGTACCGCCACACCAAACATTCAAATGGTTTTTTTCCATGCATCATTGCCACCACCAGCCATAGTGGCACTTCATTACTAAATATGTCCACTGCTAGGGAACAATTACCCAAGTATAAGGAATGGAGAGATTGTAAGAGCATGTTTGAGTGTGTTACAGCATGTGTTTTTGTGTTTGTCTGTGGTAAAGAAGTGTATACATATTTTTAATGCTGCCCTACACCTTTTTCAAATAAATTAAGCTAAATGGCCATTGCTGCTGCAAACAACTACTATCCACAATTATCTCTCAATGAGTGGGGAGGTTTACAGTGTTCTCATTAAACATAGATTAATTAGTTCAATTTATTAGGTTAAGTGGTCCACGTTATTATAATTGTTGGTGTTGTTTATCTTCAGGCAGCTCTGATCCACCATATTAGAGTCGCCTGTGTGTGTGTTACTATTTTTGTTTCTTTTAAATTCAACTGTAGGCATGATTGTGTGGTTAAGAAGCTCAGTTGGCAACCACATGGTTTCAGGTTCAGTTCCACTGCACAGCACCTTGGGCAAGTGTCTTCTACAATAGCCCTGAGCCAACCCATAGCTTGCGAGTAAATTTAGTACAAAAAAACTGGGTGGAAGCATGTCATTGTGTGTGTCCCCTCACCACCACCAAAACCATTTGATAACTGATGTTGGTTTGTTTACATCCCCATAAGTTAGTGATTCAGCAATAAGAGACCAATAGAATAAGAACCAAGTTTAAAATACTAGGATCAATTTGTTTGACTAAACCCTTCAAGACGGTCTCCCGGCATGGCTGTAGTCTAATGAGTGGAACAGGTAAAAAATAAAAGACAAAGATATTATCAAATGTGTGTATCCAATATATTATCCAATGTGTGTTAGGCTGCAGCCTAACAATCCTGTAGGGTCGTGACAAACCTAAGACATAAGTCCTTCTTTTTACAAGGTGGTAGGGTGTGATTTGAGGGAGCTTTGACTGCAAGAGGTAGCTGATCAAGCAACAGCATAGATCATCATCATCATCATCATCATCGTTTAACGTCCGCTTTCCATGCTAGCATGGGTTGGAAGATTTGACTGAGGACTGGTGAAGTCAGATGGCAACACCAGGCTCCAATCTGATTTGGCAGAGTTTCTACAGCTGGATGCCCTTCCTAACGCCAACCACTCAGAGAGTGTAGTGGGTGCTTATACGTGCCACCGGCATGAAGGCCAGTCAAGCGGTGGTGGGAAATTCCTTGCTCTCTGACAAAATCTCTAAAAATCCTAAAGAAAAAAAAAAACAGTTTAACCCTTTTGATGCCAACACACCTGAAACTACGTCTGGTTTT
>NC_068988.1:87644827-87647696 GCF_001194135.2 Octopus bimaculoides
TGTATTGTGGACTTATAACCAATTTATTGCCCACAAACGTTACTGAAGCATAGTTCTTTTCCTGACCCCTGAAAAATTATCGTGGACCCCAGTTGAGAACCCCTGGTATAATGGATCATTTTTACATTTTGGTTTGTTAAGAAACACGTTAGATTTTCACCAGATATAACCTTGTGTCCTATCCGGGTGGAGATACATCTTGCTGCTTATGTGTTCTCAATTTAGAAAGCGAAAATATTCAATATTGTTTTAGCTTACCGCACCCTTAAGGGATGGTCACTATTGCATCATAAAAGAGTGCTACTTGAACAAGACCATCATCCTATCCCGGTGGAGGAAATGATTTATCACCCAACAAGTTAATTTTTCATAAAACTGAAATTGAAGCAATGATTCTTCACCTGCGCCTCAGGAAGTCAGTAAAATCATTTATCATTCCAAATGTGAGTGTTTCTCTGTTGGTGCAGGTGGGATCAATCGACAATGTTGCAAATGTCACACTCCTTTCATTTCTCATTCAAATAAATGAACTGATCATCAACAAAAGAAGCCATATTGAACATAATTATATGAATTCAGCATGTTTACAGAGTCTTTATGCCAGTCAACCAATAAGATATTGTACTCTTGTGGAATTATTTAATGTCTGTTCACCATAGTCCAGACAGTAAAATCTCATTTTTCTGTCCAGTTGTCAATGGTGTTTGCTTTTTCTTCATCAGAAATAATAGTAACAAGCTCAATTACATGTAACAGACACATACTTGGAAAAAAAAGAAAAAAAGAAGAAAGTCACAGATGAAATGAAGACACCATTGATTTAATGTATGATAAATCCTCCAGTGTGTCAGTCAATATTCATCATCAGAGTCATTATCATTGTTTTAATATTTATTTTTCCATGCTCACATGAGTCAGACAAAATTTGCTGAGGCAAATTTTCAAAATCTAAATGCTCTCATATACGCGTCAGATGGAATTTGTTACAGTGAATTTTCAACAGCTGAAAGCCCTTTTTGTTGTTCACAAACCCTCATCTGTTTCCAAGTAAGGTAGTATTTCCCCCATGACCAGACGTATCTCAGAAGAAATGGAAACAAAGGATACTGCTTGCATGACAATGAATTCATTTACAACTATCATGCAATGCTAAGGCTAGTAGACAATAGCAGAAAAGCACATGCACACACGGACATGTATTAAGGACTTTAAGTTTCCAGCTATCAAATCCATTCATAGGGTTTTCATCAGCTCAGGCCTATAGTAAAAGATACTTGCCAAGGAGCCATGCAGTGGGACTGAACCTGAAACTATGTGGTTGGGAAGCAAACTTCTTACCACACAGCCATACCTGCACCTATTAAATCTCTCATATTCAACACCTATGTTTCTAAACCATACCAACAGATCACACTCTATTGTATTTCCCACTAATCTCCACAAATCTTCCACACTCAAAACACATTTAACCGTTTAGCATTCAGATTACTCAGTCAAATGTAATACTTTTTTTTATTCACATTGTTTTGAATTAATCATTCATTATCTCATAGCTTTGAAATTTCAATGATGTGATTGCATATATTTTTAGAATGACATTGTAAGGTAAGTGTGAGAGCCTGGATCTGACTGGTTTGAACATAAAATAGGTAAAATCTTTGGACCAGTTTAATAGCTAAAGGGTTAAGATTTATACTATCACATCAGTCTCCAACCACCCCAGACTTACAGTATCTAACATTTATGTCTCATTACCATGAAGGTTCATATCAAACATCCAATTCAATCTGTGGTTCCCAGCCAGAGTCCATATAAGATTTTGTTGTTGAAATTTATGTGAAACAAATTGTTTATGCTTCTACAATACACAAAATATTTTAACAAATTCTTTTTATACAATTCCTAATAGTATTTAATTGTAAAAATAAGATAGGTTCCTTAACACTTTAGTGTTCGGGTTATTAAGATAATGCTTATTGACTCACATTGTTTTTAATTAATCATGCATTATCTCATATCTTTGAGATTTCGAAGATGTGAATAATGTAGAATAACATTGTAGGGTAAGTGGGAGAGTTTGGATCTGGTCAGTTTGAACATAAAACGGGTGAGATATTTTGACTGGATATGACCAGTTTAAATGCTAAAGGGTTAACATCAAATGGTTAAGAAGGTCCATCTGAGTAAAATAGGAATCAGAAGGGTCCACAGATAAAAAAAAAAATGGTTGAGAATCACTGCTTCAGATCATACTCAACTTCATCAACTTCCACAGGTCTTCCCTGCTGTCTTATGCCATAAAACTTAACATTAAACACCCAACAAATCATACATACATCATCAGATCTTTGAGAAGGCTTGTTTTAGACTTTCCTTCTCATTTATTTATTCATGACAGTCCTTCCACACTGAAGTGGTGGACAGAGGAGTTGATATTTGGCTTTAAGTGATGTAGACTAATGTCTTGACAGAAAGACACAGAGTTGGTATTCCTGACAAATTTGGGGGTAAGAAACATTGGGCCAAGTGTTTACAGCAAAGTTTGAGAGTTGAAACACTGAAGGGGCAAATGCATATGGTAAATTGGGCGCACAGCTAGCTAGGGCAAAGGCAAAGTTGACCTTGGTAGGAGCTGAACTCTGAATGTAAAATGCTGGAAGAAATGTTGCTAAGCATTTTGTTTGATGTGCAAATGATTCTTCAAAAATAATATTGCCTTATATCTGAGAAAGGCATCAGATTCAACCAAATTTGTGTAGCTGACATTCATAGAGGCAAGGTTTCTGCTTCAATGAAAGGCCATCATCATCATTATTGGTATTCATACATTATTCGTTACACTGCTACAAACCACCACCACCACCACCAC
>NC_068988.1:87648021-87653394 GCF_001194135.2 Octopus bimaculoides
TTGTGATGATACGTATTTGAAATATTTGAGAGAAAAACAGCTGTATATTAGTTTATATCAGTGTGTGTGCGTGTGTGCGTGTGTGTATGAGTGTTTGTGTGTAAGTATATGTATGTATCTTAAAAAATAGTACTATGCATAGACTTAACCCATTGGATACTAACCAGTATAAATAAAACTCAATTTCTTTGAAAGAAAACCTCGTTAAAAAATGTATTCACATTTTAAAAGTTTTCAGTAATCACTTTAAAAGAAACTTTTGTTATGTTATGTTCCAAATACCAGCTTAAAAGTAAACAAATTAGTTTACTAAATCAGTCCTAATTCTTGATTCATTTCCAAAAATAAAATAAAAAATAAATAAAAAAATCAGACAATCCAATTCATTAGAAAAAGTCTGCCTTGAGCTTTTAGGGCTCATGAGGTCAGAGCTTATCCAGATTTGTAAAGTATTTAGGCTGAAAGTACAAGACCCTGCTCCCTGAATGAGATGCTGGTCCAGGGCATGATCACCTCCCAGTTGACTCTGGTACTAATTTTCAGTTAAGTGACTTAGTGGTTGGGGTATTGGACTTGTGGATCATAAGATTGTGATTTTGATTCCTGGACCAGGTAACACGCTGTGTTCTTCTTCAGCAAAACACTTCATTTCATGTTGTTCCAGTCTGCTCAGCAGGCAAAAATGAATAATCCTGCGACGGACTGGCATCCCATTCAGGTGGGGAATATATATACAGAGTGGACCTTATGAGTCAGTATGACATGAAAAGGTAAGTTTTTGTTTTTTTACTGGAGCAATGAGGAGTGGGGAAGTACTTTGTTCAATGGACACGTGCTACCTGGTCTGAGAATCAAAAACTCTGGATCTACAACAGTTGTGTATTCATCACCCTAACCACAAAGTTCTACCTGCACAAGTTAATGGGTGAAAAGTAAAATAGGAATTTTGAAAGCAGTATCTATAGAACTAGTTTTTAAACAACAAATGGTTATAGGGTTCTATTAGAATAAAATAGTAATCAAAGGGGTCTGCAGATAAAAAAAAATCACTGGTCTAGAAAGTGTATGTCTAGTGGAGAAATTGAACTCATGTTTATTCAACTTGACTGACCACTTGTAAGACTCAACACCGCTAGGTATGGTTACATCATCGAGAGGCATATTTTTGAGGCAATTCAGATTTATACATTGCTAAAAAGTGATGTGGGGCCACACAAATTGTAATGTTTTAATGAAATCAAGATTTTAAACTTTTAAACTTGCTAAATATCTTAATCAATTTTCCTAGCAGTTAGAAGTGTTACACGATCAGCATAGACCCAACAGAGTAGAAAATGTAGAAAGGCTTTCAATTCTTGATATCAACCTACCCAAGACTACTCTTATTTCTAGGTTACAAGACTTCCTGTTTTGTCAAAATCAAAATTTCTATATAAAGTTTCATGTGAATTTGTGCTCCAAATATCAGCTTAAAAACAGTCAAGTAAATTTTACTTCGTTTTTCTTTATTTCCATACTTAAGTGAAGTAAAGAGGGTGTATTTTCAAGTGAAGTATGGTAACGAAAGATTTTTAAACATAGATAGCATTATTAAGCAAAAACTTGAATTTTTTGTTAGCATATTTGCCATTTGTTTCTACAATTGCTGCTTGTAGACCAGAGCAAGAACTTTTCTAATACCTAGACTGTTGTCTACTTTTGAATTTCCATAACATGTTACACTTCCTCTCATATTCTTTGTGTTCTCACAGTCAGAAGTGGTGCACAGTTTACATTTAGATGTTATTATATTATAGATTACAGCGATAAACCAAAGAATATTCACAAAAACATTCTAAGAAATACAACTGTCACTCATTTCTGAACTAAACTAAACTAAACAAACAATTGAATGGCACACTAGGAATACAGGTACCAAAGCATTTATTCAGCTGATGGAAAGCCAACTCCATTTCAAACCAGCTTTGTAGTAGTGCCAATTGTCAACTTAAGTTTTTGGGGGTTTTTTTCAGTTTTTCCATGGCATACATGCTGTATAGCAGGTTCGTTAAGATAGTTGCTATGTATACTTGTCTTCTTGATCCAGAAGAAACTGGAAAATCCCCCAAATCTAGGTTAATTCTAATCCCAAGCTTGCTGGCTAAACATTTCACTACCCGTAGCATTCACTGAATGTTTTTGTACAGACCTATTTTATAGATGAGTATTTATATGATTATTGTTGTACACAAGCAATTTATATTTTACAGTATTTATATATCATTTCTTATCAAAGCTGTAATGAAGTTATGTCTAACTTAATCATTGCCTTTTTGGTTTCAAACTACCTGACACTGTCCCTGGATATATAATAAAAACTTCAAGGTTTAAAGTCATCTAAATTTTTAAAATGTTGCATTAAAATTTCATTTCAATTTATGTTCTGGTTTCAGCTTAATAATGATAGACTTTACAGAATTCTTGGATTCTTTTTTCTCTTCAAAAATAAATGAAAGCAGTGTATTTCAATCAATGAAAACATGGTAATGAAAGGGGCAAATGGAGACCTACTTTTCAGGGTTGCAGTTTACGATGGGGATGGAGGGAGAGAGAAACAGTTTCATAAAATGTGGCCGTGTGGTAAGAAGCTTGTTTCCTAACCACATGGTTCTGGATTCAGGTTCACCACATAGCACCTAGGGCAAGTGTCTTTTACTACAGCCTCAATCTGATCAAAGCCTGTCATATATATGTGTGTGTGAGTATCTTTGTGTCTGTCTCCCACCATCAATTAACAACCAGTGTTGGTATGTTTATGTCCCTGTAATTTATAATTACTGATAGGACAATGATATACTTGTAAAGAAGTTTCTCTGAGGTTAGATCCATTCTGTTATCTACTGCCCTTGCCTTATTACTGATTTCCAAACTAGGCTCAAGGCTACTAGTTTAATGTGGGTTACGGTATAGTTGGTTGTAGTTTGTGAGATGGAACCAAGGACATGTGTGACTAAATTCTGCAATTCGTTTTAAAGCAGCCCTCCCAACACTTAACAAGAAAGATTTTTGTAAACATAGGCAAAAAGTCTGAAATTTTGGAGCAGGGTTTTAATTCATTATATATTGACCTTGTATTCATTGAATACAATGGTTCCAAGACACAGAGGAGCTTACAAGAAGAAATACAATCACACAAAAAGCGGGGTTTACTCAGATTAAAAATAAAACCCCAAAAAAATCTGTCAACAAAAATGACATAATACTAAGTTCAAAGAAGGAAGTTCCCCAATTGAGGAGGATGATTATCTTGAATAATTCAGGGGAAACTTTTACAAAAAGGCCCAAATTCAGCCACATATCCAGCATCAAAACTGTCCCCTCTGGGTTTCTTTTCTCTTTAGAAAAGTATACCGACAGTGAAGGCATGTGGCTTAGCAGTTAGGGTAATCAGCTCATGAATGCAAGGTCATGGGTTCAATTCCCAGGGGCGTGTTGTGTCCTAGAGCAAGACACTTTATTTCACGTTGCTCCAGTCCACTCAGCTGGAAAAAATGAGTAGTACCTATATTTCAAAGGGCCGGCCTTCTCACATTCTGTGTCAAGTTGAATCTCACTGAGAATTATTTAAGAGTATGTGTCTGTGGAGTGAGGCTGTTCTGTTGATTGGATCAACTGTGACTCATCGTCATCGTAACTGACGGAGTGCCAGTTTAGCTTCTCTGAGTAGGCCTATTCAACATCACCTGCTATACCACTTTTACCCATCAGCAGCCTCTTAGTAATGGTTATAGATTTTAACCACAAGTTCAGGAGTTTTGAGTGGAGGGATCTAGTCAATTATATATCGACTCCAGTACTTGACTGGTACTTTATTTTATCGACCCAAAGAGAATGAAAAGCAAAGTCAAATGTGACAGATTTTGAACTGAAGAGTCAGAAGAAATACTGCAAAACATGCTTTCCGACACTAAATGCTTCAGTCAGCTCATCATAATGATGATGATGATGATTTTAAATTTTAATACAAGACTAGCAATTTTCGGGAAGGAGGCAAATCAATTACATCGACCCCAGTGTTCAAGCTGGTACTTATTTCATCAGCCTGAAGATGGTGGAAGACAAACTCATAACGCTTTCTAATTTGAGGAAGTTAGTCGAATGTATCAACCTCAGTATTTTATCACCCCCAGACAAATGAAAGACTAAGTTTACCTCGACGAGATATGAAAAGACGGGACAAAAATAATAAAGAGACAAACACTGAAGGAGCAATAATACATACATACATTTATAAACATGCTTCTCCCACACACACACACACACACACACACACACACACACACATATATATATATAGAGAGAGAGAGAGAGAGAGAATAATTCATTATTAAAGACAAACTTACATGAATTAAACACACATGAGAAAAAAAATTAAGATGAAATAATATCCGTGACGAGAGTAATGTGTCCCTCCTCAGATAAGTAGAGAATAAAACAAAGAGATTTCTTAAATATGAAATATGCAGAGGACAAGAGTAACAGGAAGTTTTCGTAACTCACTTTTAAAGATGCTTGGGTTGGTCGTATGAGGAGGAGAGAGAGATAGAAAGAGGAGAAAGAAGTGTAACACTGTAAAAGTAAATGGTTTAAGAATACATACATACATACATACATACATACATATATACACATAACTACAGATATATACCCCACCCACTTTGTTGCCTCGTAACTTCCAGAAAGACAGATATTTTTTAACGAAACTTTCAACAAATAATCGCTTAGATCCTGTAGATTGAGTGAATGTAAAGGTTTGTTGCAAAAAAGTTTTTCCGAGGGGTTGAGGGGAGGAGTTTCGGAAAATTCACACGACCCGACATTTCCCCTCCTCATAACTTTCAGGAAAATAGTTATTTTTTAATGAAATTTTATACGAATACCTTTCAAACGGTGCAGATTACGATTACAAAGAAATCTGTAGGCAAAATCTTTTGGAAGTGGGGAAGAGTTTCTGATCAGACAAGCCACATAAGTTGGAATTTTTTCGTTTTGACGGGGATTTTTTTTCCAATTTTTCTTTTCAGTAGTCACGAAAAAAAGCAAAAAGTCTTGAAAATTTATGATTTTTTTTCACTCTCGCCACTGCCTCATCAACCCAGTCCGGACCGAATTTGACCAATTTTTTTTCTTTTTTCTTTTTCACTACATACTTAGAAACCTTTTCGGTTAAAAAAAACAAAAACAAAAATGAAATCTTTTTAGAAGAAAAAGTGTGTAATTTAAGGGTGATTTGGCTGTTGTTTCTAACACATCGCAAGACCACCTTCCTTATTTTTCTCACTGAAATATGTATTATTTTTCAATATTTTCCCCCATAAACACATTTATGCTATA
>NC_068988.1:87656716-87662651 GCF_001194135.2 Octopus bimaculoides
ATACACACAAGTAAACATATTTTCCACTTGCCTCTAACGCACATACACGTGTATTTTGAAGGAAATACAATATAGTGAAAAGTAGTTCAAGGATGTGAACCCGTGTGAAGTAGAAAAATATATATGCCTAAACACTCACTCCCGTTCACATCATATACATGCAAGTTTTCATACACGAAAAAATATATATTCATTCATACAAGTGTGCGTTTGCAGACACAGTATATATGTGTGTGTGTGTGTATGTGTGTGTGTTCAGACGCAAATATACACAGAACTAAATATATGGCACAGACAGACAGAAGCAAATCGTTTAAGTGTATGGGGGGAGAGAGAGAGAGAGAGATAGAGAGAGACCGCAATGAGTCAAGTATTGTTTTAAATAAAGAGGCATTTGTTTCGACCAGCCGGAATCTAATGATAGAGATTTTGAACATGTACACACACAGACAGACCTATGCCCACATATACTCCTATATATATATACCTATACACATATACCTTACATATATATGTATACACCTGTTCATCCATAAACACACAAAGAAAATAACTGAATGGTTAGTCGCATTTAGTTGTTGGCTCTCCGTCGCTTACGACGTCGAGGGTTCCAGTTGATCCGATCAACGGAACAGCCTGCTCGTGAAATTAACATGCAAGCGGCTGAGCACTCCACAGACACGTGTACCCTTAACGTAGTTCTCGGGGAGATTCAGCGTGACACAGAGTGCGACAAGGCTGACCCTTTGAATTACAGGCACAACAGAAACAGGAAGTAAGAGTGAGAGAAAGTTGTGGTGAAAGAGTACAGCAGGGTTCGCCACCATCCCCTGCAGGAGCCTCGTGGAGCTTTAGGTGTTTTCGCTCAATAAACACTCACAACGCCCGGTCTAGGAATCGAAACCGCGATCCTATGACCGCGAGTCCGCTGCCCTAACCACTGGGCCGTTGCGCCTCCACCGTCGCATTTAGTAAAAACTAAATAACTGGTTTATTAAAAAAAAAAATGATAGTTAAGGGCACATCAAATAACAAGATAAGTTCTTGATTTATTGGAATTATCTCTTCTTCCAGAGATGGTAGAACAATCACTTGGCAACAACAAAAGGGGACATAATCTCAAGATTCAAGTTCCCTGAAACTTGACATGACGTTAAATGGGAGGGACAGGTATCAAGGGAGCCTCTACATCAGTGGTTCCCAAAGTGGGCAGTGGAAAGATCAAGAGGGGTGTTAAAGAAAAGCAGGGCAATAATAGGGTGGCCAAAAGGGGGTGATGTAGCCCCCCTCCACCTCCCAAAAAAAAAGGGTTAGGTTAAGTATTCGTAAAATACTGTTTTGAATTTTGCTGCAGAAAGTGGCCTACGTTTGTAGTGCTGGGGAGAAGGGGGCACTAGAAATGTGGCTTGAGTGTCATGGGGACAGCAGCCTGAAAAAGTTTGGGAACCACTACTCAACATGATTGCTGGACTTGCAAGAAATACCAACCTAATACCTCATAAATCACACTATAAGTTCTTACAGGAAAGATATAGTGAATAATAATAATGTAGTTCTAGATATACTATGTATGATTAAAAGATGGGACGGTCATATGAGGAGTGTCTTTGATTATAACTATCGATTGGGGATGAAACAACATTAACAGCTAGTTACAAAATCACCACCACCATTTCTGTATGCGGTTGCTAGATCTGCTAGAAATAGCAGCCAAATCTCCCTATTATCTTACTTTCCTTTTTAAAGCAGCAGATATGGTTGTGTTAAGAAGCTTGCTTCCCAACCATGCACAACACTTTGGGCAAGTGGCTTCTATTGTAACCCTAGGCTGATCAAAACTTAAGAGTAAATTTGGTAGATCAAAACTGAAAGAAGCCTGTCATGTGTATATATATATATATATATATATGTATGTGTGTGTGTGTGTGTTTGTCCTCCACCATTCACCACTTGACAAGTGTTGGTTTGTTTATGTTCCTGTGATAGCAGATTAGCAAGAGACAGAGAGGAAAAGTAACTGGGTTTTTATTTAAAAAAAAAAAAACTGGAGCCGATTTGTTTGCCTAAACCCAGTAGAGTCGCAACCCATTGACCCAAAGAAGTAAAAAGGTAATATGTTAGACAATGTTGTCCTCCTAAATATAGTCTGACGTGATGGTCATAAATGGAACAGCTTAAATCTTGGGTCTACACAATCAGAACTCAATTTGGGAACAATAAAAACCAATGATAATGTTTCCATATAGTCACTTGATCTGCAGAAACAGCAGCTAAATCTATTTCAAATATCACAGTACTTTCTTAGAAAAGGATGTGTGTTATAATGTGGTCCTGGATTCACTACACATAGGAAAAAGGCAAGATTGTCACGACTGGAATGCCTTTGATCATAGGTCTGCTAGATCAGGGTCAACCTTGAACTAAACAGCAACAATACTACCACCACCATTGCCATTTCAACCAATTCTGCCAACATATAACCAACACCAACACAGTTATGACTGGATGTAAAACAACCTCAAGTGAAAGTGCACACACCCATCAACATACACCAACAAGATTATGATGATGATGATGATGATGAAACAAAGAACTAAGAAATGAGAAGAGGGTTAAGATGAAGAAGTAGAATAACCAACACATAGCAAGACTATTTTTATCTCCATAGAAACCAAGCAGGCAGCAAGCAGCAAGTTCTTGAAGAAAAACAGAAAGAGCATAAGTAGTGAATAGTGGCAGCTCTAGTAATGTGGTAAGTGTACTGGTAGATAGGTAGGTAGGAATATAGGGGGGGGGGGCTTTGAACAAACTATGAGATTCTAATTTGTCTTCCTTTCTTTCTCCAAATTTGCTAAAGTGGTTCAGTCCTAACATAATGGTTGTACAACATGTAGCCAGGAGACAAGCAAGGCCTCTCACCAGCATCATCATCAACATTTAACATGTTTCCATGCTGGCATGGATTGGGCAGCTTGGTAGGAAATGGCATGGCTAAGGGCTACACCAGTTTCTATGATTGGATGCCTTTCCTCATGCCAACCACTCCACAGAGTGTACTCAGTGCTTTTTACAAAGCACTATACTATCCCCAGTACTCACACCAATGCTTTTTATGTGACATCTTGGTTTTAGGATCTCAATTCTGTTGTGGTGGGCAAGTCTTCTCGAGTACAGCAATGCGCCACTCACGAATTGTAGAGGTGCAGTCATGTGTCTACGTTTATGAAGTTTGCTGCAATATCACATGATCTCCGGTTCAGACCATCTGCAGAGAATCTTCGGCAATGCCTTGTTAATAGAACTGGTATACAGAAGCTCATCAAGTCATTATTTGATTTAACGTCTACTCTCATGTTTTTTGCATGGGTCAGTCAGGTTTTGTTGAAGCAGGTTTTCCTTTACAATCAGATGCTTTTTTTGTTGCCAACCCTCATCCACTTCCAAGCAAAATGACATTTTCCCATGGCAAGACAGGATTTTCATTGATAATTAGAAATAAATGACACCACTTGTATGATGGTGATGCTCACAAGTATCACATGGTGGTAAGACAAGAGGACATATATACATACACACATAATTAAGGGATCAGCAAATATTTGCTTCACCATATACCGAAGTTCAGAAATAGCAGCTAAAAAAGCAAGTGATGCTATATGTGGGAGTCTCAGCTTTTTTAGCTGCTATTTCTGAACTTCGGTATATGGTGAAGCAAATATTTGCTGATCCCTTAATTATGTTTATAAATATATATGAGCTTTTAAATAAGTTCTCCACCAATAATGGTGCTTACATACCGATGGGCTTGGTAAAAATTATTAATTATTGATTTATTAATGAATTAATAAATTGATAATCCTTTACCCTTTTAATTTGTAATAATTATATATATATATATATATATATATATATATAATAATAATAATAATAGAAATGATATATGAGCATATGTATACATACATATATGTACATACCTACATCTACATGTATATATAGATGCATATCCGGGTACAGGACGTCAAAAAAGGAACAGGAACATAAAGCACAAAAACGGACATTTTTTACAGACAACAGAACGAACACATAGGAAAACAGACAAGCCACATATGGAACTTTTCCTTCATCAGCTGCCTCTATTCTAAACTTGGCGTTTCGAAGATGAGGCAGATCGTGCTCTTAGAATAGCTCTTCCTGTTTAGTGGAAAATAGAAGTAGTGTCAGAGGCACAGGTGGAAAAGGCACTGAGGTCAGTCCGGCAGGAGATGTCATACCTTGCCAGGGGACAAAAATATGGAACGGTGGAGGTGCAGTTTAAGGAGACAGCAACTGCCAGACTGTACTCAGCCACGCCGCTGAAGACAGATGAGGTAGTGCTTCTGCCCATGTATTTTGGGAGACATACCTCCAGGGTTCAGGTGGAAGATATACCACCAGAAGTGAATGTAGCCTGGCTGGTGGCTGCCATACTGCTGGGCATGGAGGAGGAGGTGGTGGTCCTGCAGGCCACCAGAACACCCAAAAGGTATTGGAGAGGACAAACCTTTGAAATGATGGTACAGGTCATAGAGGAGGACCTGGAAAAGATGGTAGAAAATATCTTAGTGGGTGAAACTACTTTGTAAGTTAGAGTGGAGGAAAGAATTCTGTGGTGTTATAAATGTGGCCTGAAGGGCCACATTAAAGCAGACTGCCCTTCACCACTGGAAAAGGCTGAAGAGAGTGACAGAGTGGTAAGTGCTCCATAGTCCATGAAGGAAAAGGACATGACCATCGAGGAAGAAGCAGAGAAGAAAAGAAAAAGAAAAGGACACATGTGGTAAAGAATGACCCAACCCGCACCCACCTGGCCCTCACCCATACCCACTTTACCCCAACCACTTCCTACAGACACCAACCTTCCCCATACCCAGTCTGACAAAAAGACAATTGCAAACACACAGGAACCTCAAAGTTACCCACCCCTGCCCTGTAAGATAAAAATATGTATTGATGTATAATGGACAGACTAAGGAACTGGATAACAAAGTAAATTCGTATATTGCGAGAAAATGGGAGTCGGGGAGGAAGTCTTTCCCGAAAATATTTTCGATTCCTTTACCCACGTAATTATAATCTACATCTAAAATGTATCTCACATAAATTTCATTAAAAGCTATGTATTTTAAAGAAAATTATGAGAATCAAAGTCTGTTTAATACACAGTTCTGCAGTCACGCCCCGTTTGCATTTCAAGTGTATAAATATATTTTGTTTAGATTTGAAGTCTAAATTTTATTAACACCTGAAGTGTATAAAATACATTTTGCTTGCAATTTTTTAAAATTACATTTTCAGTCTAAGGAATGGAACAAATTTTGAAATGTTCAGAAGGTGAAACAGTACAATTCTAGTGAATTTATTACTGAATACACCATGTTGCTTTCATTATTTTGATGGGATATTCTGGGAAGCAATAAAGTTGAATAATTTTCTTCATGTTGATATTCTAAAAGTTCAGCGAGGAACTTTTTATAAATCTCCCTCCACGAGGGCCTCTAGGCGATAGCTTCGCTCTGCTAAAAATAGCAGCGAAATCTATAAAGCGTACGACTCCCTTAAAAAGGGAAGGATACATTGTAACCTGACTATTCAGCAGTAAGTGAATGCTTTACGAAAACGCTTGAAAATTCCTGAAAAAAAAAATCATCCTTAAGTATATTCCAAAATTGATAAACTATTCCTTCACCCACCCCAAAAGTAAAAACCACTTAAGTTTTCGGTGAAATTTCAGTGTTTGACCAGAGCAAATTTTTTTTTTTTTTAATTGTGCATGAAAAAAACAAAAAAAATGCGCGCTGGGGAAAAACTTGGAAAATTCACATCGGGAATGTTCCGAGTTCTCTCATCAGTTTCCCGTTCGTCGGCGAATTTTTTCCTTCTTCATATTCGTTTACTA
>NC_068988.1:87663065-87663916 GCF_001194135.2 Octopus bimaculoides
TCACAAAAATTGAAAAAAAAAAAAAAGTATACTAGGTGTAAAATAATGTGTAGTCAACGAATATGAAAAAAAAAATTTCGCCGACGAACGGGGAAGTAGAGAGAGGACCCGGAACATCCCAATGTGAATTTTCCGAGTCCTTTCCTCCTCACCACCACTTCGCATTTTTTGTTTTTCAAATTCGTTTACTACATGTTGTTTTACACCTGTTGCCCCCCCCCTTTTTTTGCTCGGGTCAAACACTGGAGTTTGACCAAGTTTTCTAACAGAAATCTTAAGGACCACCAACTGACTTCATAATCAACAAGGGCATATCCTTGCGCTTTCTTGATCTGCTGGAAATAACACCAAAATATGCCTCCTATTATGTCAATGAAAAGGAAGGTGCAAACATCATTAAAGCCATCTGAATAAAAGGCAGGATAGTTACGACTGGAATGTATGTGGTCACAAGTGTACCCAGTTAAAGACCGCCTTGGAATTAGGCAAGAGCACCAAACACAAAGCATAATTTGAGAAGAAATGCCGGTTCAACAGTTGTCACATTGGAATGGATATAAAACATTAAAACTACAAAGACAACAAAGCCTATAACTCGGGCACGTATCTTACCTCTATTTAGTGCTACTTGGGCTAAAAGAGAGAAATTACTATGGTGTAGAAGTGGTTGATACCAGTGTTAAGAGGACTATCTCTTTCGCATCTAGCCATTCGATTGAGAATGATTTCAAAGATAGAACATGGCCGCCATCACAGAGACGTAGGATCTACTTCCGGCAGAGGAGGTTAACGTTAAAGTAACACACACACACACACATATATATATATATATATATATATATATATATATA
>NC_068988.1:87664107-87668206 GCF_001194135.2 Octopus bimaculoides
CAAATGAATACGTGTTTAGGGTTAGGGTTAGGATCGACCACTCACGACTAGCTAGCGCGGACGCGCGACTGCGCGTTCGGGCCCGTGCTGCTTTAGTAGTACCTATACACACATACAGGTCGTTGTCTTATGACAATTGGTTCCGACTGGCTAGTTGTAAGTCGACGACGACCTGTATATATAGACATACATACAAACACACACATACACATATACAAATATACACCTATATACATACACATATCTACACACACACATACATACACACACACACACACAAATGCACGAGCGTCACATGAATTACGTGATGTCATTTCTTCAATTCTTATTTACTCAACATACAAGGATTAGAAGAAACACAACGCATATGCCATTCAGAATGCACTAGGGAATACATCTCGCTCGGATGATATCCTATTTTCTCTTTAGTTGTTTCAGCCATGAGACTGCAGCTATGGTGGGGCATCATTTTGAAGAATTTCTGCCGAATCGCTAATTTACGGGTACGTAAACAAACCGACACTGGCTGACGAGCGACGGTGCGGACAAACACAAACACACACATATATAGGTGGACGTCGGAGTTAGGAAGCACCAACAAGTTGGAATTTCTCCGTTTTGGTTGGAATCTTTCAGATTTTGTTTCCGCAGTACCCCTGGAAATACTCTGGAGAATGTTTTTTTAGTAAAAACAATTTGAGACAAACGCCTATATATATATATATATATGACAATAACCGAAGTTGCCACGTTTTGACACTAAATCCGGAACCATGTGATTGGGAAGAAAATGTCTTATCACAGCGATGCTTTTGCCTGTACCTACACCTGATAATAAAAAAAGCGGTGAGCACGTGTGGGCACTGTCTGAAGAAAGAGAAGGAACGATCGAAACTTGAGTGCCTTTTGATGTAGTGAATGCAGTTGAAATTTCCCTCTCAGAAGGAGAAAGAAAAACAAAAACAACCTAGCGGTAATGGTTAGCAACTCTCAGAAAGGAGGGGAGATAATTTGAAAACTAAAAAATTTTACTATTTTTTTGTAAGTCGCTAAAAATTATCTATGCTTTTATTTTTGAAAAGGAACACATTTTAATTGATAAACATTTTGTGTACCATTCAGTGTATCAATGCAGCCCCTCGACTATATTACTCCGAATTTTAGCCTTGAGACCATTTTATTTTTGATCGTGTTTCCTTAATCAGAGCTCGCCAGGAGCTAAAATAAAATCTCCCATCACCATTCAATGCACAGAAAAGAACTTACCAATACACCGACAACGATATACAACCCACTACCACCATCACCACCTATTACACACTAAATAACAGCTAAGAACAGAACCTGAGTTGCTTGACCTACTATAAACAGTAGCTAAATCAACCTCAATCCACATCCTACCTTCTTATAAAAACGATACATTTGCCAATATAGTTAATCTCTGATATATAAAATGATAGTAACGACTGTGATACGTTTAATCAGAGATCCGTTAAATCCGGGTTGAGCTGAGACTCAAGAAGTCAGTTTACAAACACTTAAGTCTCATATAACGCTTAAAGGACTCAAGGAGTTAAGTGACTGTTAACAAAAACAACAATTTGCGGGATTTAGTTACGTCCCTTCATCTTTTTTAAAGCTAATAAATCATGTACCGGGAATTCCATGAACTCGACTATTGTCCACCTCCTATAATTCGTGGCCAAGTACCAATGTTCGAATTATATACACTGTTCTAAGTTCAAATTTTAGCAGGGTCAGGTACGATCATTAGAGCGTCGAAGCGGTCTCCAACCTTTTTATTACCATGGACCATGCAAGACAATTTTGTCACGGACCAGGGAATCACGCGCATAACAAAATACAAATAAGTGATGTGTATATAATCCAAGCAATCAATCGTTTTGAATCTCAGAAATACCATTGTCGCGAATGGCATTTCTGAGACTCACCGATTGATTGCCATAATCTAATTATTACATTGTATATAATGCTCGTTATTTCTACTAAAATTACATTGTAAGTCATATAATCGAATTAAGGCGGCGAGCTGGCAGAATCGTTAGCACACCGGGCGAAATGCTTAGCGGTATTTCGTTTACCGCTACGATCTGAGTTCAAATTCCGCCGAGGTCGACTTTGCCTTTCATCCTTTCGGGGTCGATAAATTAAGTACCAGTTGAGTACTGGCATCGATGTAATCGACTATTCCCCTCTCCCAAATTTCAGACCTTATGCCTATAGTAGAAAGGACTATTATCTATCGTTACGGACTTACTAAAATATACTAGTCAAGTACTGAAGTACAATGTATCGACTGATCCTCAACCTCTAAAAATGACTGATCTTGTTCCAAATAACAAACAACAGTGATTGATATAAAGAACAACATCCACTATAATCCTCAAACACAAGCAGACCCTTTGTATCAATGATGCAAATATACTTTATGCAGTGAGTGACGTCAGCAAACTACTTACGAATTGCTTTTTCTATAAATAGACATTCGAGACCTGAGTGGTAAGGTGAGAAAGTTAAAGAAACGGGATGTGGTGGTGTTCGTCATTTCTACTAATTGTTTGTTATTTTAAGCTTTCAGACTGTTGCTTAATTCTACGACCATCGAGACATCGTGACGTCATCGAATGGAATTAAATTAATAATGACTAATTATTGGTTAATTACCGATCATTAATAGAGCGTCCAACATAATGCTCAGCTCTATTTCTTCTTATCTCCTTACGTTCAAATTCCGTTGAGGTAGGCTTTGCCTGTCATGGGGACGATGAAATAAATACCACTGAAGTACTGGGGTCTATGTTAACTATTTACACCTCTCCTAAAATTGCTTGCTCTCCTGCGCCAAAATTAGAAAGAATTAATTATTAATAGCGGTGTCAGGTAGAATTGAAAACCTGCCCCAGGGACTCGGTGAAATTATATGAAAATATAGTTATTTGCAATGAGCATGTCTTTGTGTAGAAACATCAAAGAGTTGTTGGCACATGTGGGATGTTGACATCACTTTGCTACAGTACACACCAATAATAACCATAAATGAAAAATAAGAAGTAAAAGAAAAAAACAGCAGCAGCGGCAGAAGCGACATGAATCAATGAAGGTCTCTACATAGTCGTCTGACCTGCGGGAAATAACAGCCAAATCCCATCCTACCAACTCCTGTTGGACAGCGACTTTGGAAATAGCTGTCACAAATTAAATCGAATTTCTTCGGGTTATTTTTTTTTCCGCCGTATTTTTCGTAATATCAAAATAATATGCAATTCGCATTAAGAAAGTTTATCTTTTTCAAACTTTTTAACTATCTCCTTTCATCTTGCCTCCAGAATAACTGTCTCCATTAAAATATCTCAGTATTTTTCATTTTATATTTACACATTCTGAAACACTTGTAATTCACACACTTTAATAAAAGGAAATTTTAAAATATACCAAAACACAATCATTGCTAGACTGCTCTTGATCATCAGTAACAATCACAACTAAATCGGTTTCGATAATCAATCAGCATTCCAATTGTTCGATCAACTGACCTATCCATCTTCTCGTTAAATTAACGTGTACGTGGCTGAATATTTCACAGACTTATATCTACAATGTAATTCTGACTAATGACAACCGTTTTACTCACAAGGGTGGGTCACCCTCACAAGTCTTGGGTCGGCCTAGATGCTAAGCAGTGTAGTCTTAAACCACTCAGCCAAGCTTGTGAACATTATAAATATTACCATTAACCAATACAGATTACAACAGAAGCACTATACACCACTGTTACAAATAGATACAACATGATCAAACAATAAGATAACCATAACATTGTCTATACGGTTATTATATATATAATAACCGTATATACTACCAACTAACAACACTGTACTTTTTTTTTTTAAGGAACTCTGACTTCGTCCCAAGAAGCAAACAACAACACTACACCATCACTACTAATAGTATACCAGCGTCGATTGCTATAACACCAATAAAAAGTATCAAGCAACAGTTTATAAAAGCTACATTACAAGACACTAAGCTACAACACAAACTCTCAACACTGAAATATATATATATATATATATATATA
>NC_068988.1:87668671-87672430 GCF_001194135.2 Octopus bimaculoides
ACACACACACACACATATATATATATATATATATATATATATATATATACGACGAGCTTTTTTTCAGTTTCCGTTTACCACTCACAAGACTGGCTGGCCCGAGGCTAGGCTACTGTAGAAGACACTTACCTAAGGTGCCATGCAATGGGACTGAACCCGGAACCGAGTGGTTGGGAAGCAAACTTCTTAACACACAAAAACATATATGTAACCTATATGTATAAACACCACAAGCATAATTGCCATCAAAACCACAATATTATCTCTGTATTATACTACAGAACAATATAATATCAACACAATCACAAAAACCTCACTGTCCACCATTATATATAACCACTCTCAGGACAGGCACTATATTATCATTTATTAGTACATCACCATGACTACTACCACATCTTCAATATTACACTTATCACTACATATCATTGTCAGCACCATATATATCATTATGTATACTACATCACCAACACTACATTAAATCATTATTAAAAGATTAGTGCTACTACACGCTATCACAATAATACTAGCACCAACACATGAATAGAGCAACAGTTCTATAAAAATGAAATAAGCAGATGTTCTGAAGTTTCTTGTTTGAAAGAACTCTTACCATTATATCGTCGTCATCATCATTGTCATCGACGTAAACGTTCACTGGTACAGTTCCAGTAGTAGCAGTCGTTGCTGTAGTACCACTACTAATACTACCTCCACTACTACTAGATAACGGGTAATTCCTCAGTTTAGAAGGTGACGACTCTTTAGGTCCAACCCTCATCGCTCGCCACACCAGCGGAAATAAAAAAAAGTTTGGAGATGTAGAGCGACACCTAGCATCGAGGTGAGGGACGACTCTCAAGTTCTCTTATCCTCCCTCTCTCCTCTTTACTACACACTTTCTTGCTCACTCCTCACACTAATCCCATCACTAAAGGGCTAACATCTTCATTCTCCCACTATTCACATCATCCCTATCATATATCAGCTTATCCTTTCTTTCTCTCACTAGTTATTCCCCTCCTTACTTTATCCTCTCACTCTAGGGACAAGAGACGAGTAAAGTCCCTTTCTCATTATATACATCAATTCTGGTCCCTTTTACCATCTAAACTGAAAACTATATAAACTTGTAGGCTGAAAGACACTTGATGCGGGGGAACAGAAAACATGTTAGATATTGACTGGTGAGAACTTTTATCCTCGCTTCTATTTCACTATCTTCTCACTCTTTATATATATATATATATATAGATATATATATATATATATATATTTTTTTTTTCCCCTGTTGAAAATACAGATGAGGAGGCCATAACTTATTTCAATCTGAATGTATGCGCGTGTGTGTGAGTGTGTAGCTATCAAACCCCCTCCATCATATCATTCTTTGTTCCCCACTCTCTCAAGTACATAAACGATATTTTAGAAGGGAACAGGCTACGTTTTCAGTCCAACCCGAGTGTGTATCTCCCGCTCCATCCCACGGACGGTATTGTATTAGAGCCCTTCCCCTCCAGTCTACTGCTGTCTCTCAACCACAAATTAATTCTGTAATAAATGCGAAATAAAACAAATAAACTATATAAGACTAAAAGTTCAACTCTCTCTCATTTAAACACCTAATTCACTTCCTCGTTCTTGACATATATATATATACATGATAGACATTATTCCGTTGGGTTTATATACCCCAATATTAGACTAGTCAATATATACGGGAGAAATATATGTGTAAACTGTAGACAGGGCTTAATTCTACATTTCCATCTTAACATGTTACTAGTGGAATTGATATCAAGCCTGAAGGGGTTCACTCATTATCTTCTAGCTAGCTATTAGTCTAATCTGTTGGTCAATCAGTTTATGTAGCTATTAATCAAAATATCTATCCGCATGTCAATCAATAAATCAATTCAGGCATAGGTATATTTAAAACGGCCTTTTAAGTGAATCCCACCCCAGTTTGTCTTTAAAGCGGGAATTTCCAACTAGGAGAAGGTTAATATTCATTGATTGAATTGTCTCAATATCGAGGGATGGGGGAATAAAATCCCACATATGGATACCAGAATAGATTTTATCTCAGGCGAGATATAGAAAGAAAAGGAAACAAAGAGATAGAAGGAAGGGGAAGATGAGAGACAGAGTAGAAGTGGCAGAAACCTTGAAGATTTGGTCGTGTCAAGAAATGTTCGTAAATATATGAGACACAGTGGGCGAAAGGAAGTATATTTTTCTAGAGATGTAGTGAGAGGTGACTTATATCAACAACACGTAGTTGGTATAGGAAGGGTTAAGAGTTTGTAAGTGTGCTTGAATGAGTGTGTGTGTGTGTGAGAGAGAGAAGCAGGTAGAAGTCTTGACATGTATATTGAAGAAAAAGTTGTGCAAATGAATAAGTATATGAGTGTGTGTGTGTGTGTGTGTATATATAATAAAAGGTGGTTCATGCGTGTTTAAAACAGGTTGAAAAAACAACTACCAAAGTGAAACAGTAGCATCCGAGACAACTAGTGGTGATGGTTTGTGACCATAAATTTTATGCAAACAGTTGACGAAAGGACAATAAACTATATACTTTAATCTGAGGTAGAAAAGAGGACTGACATTTCGAACAGAGCCTTTCGTTGATTATGAGTTGTCACCCTTGCCCCTTAGTTCCCAAGCCCTTGGTACAAATATTGGTTTAGTTAATTAAAGTTATCATGCTGGACATATTAGCTAGGCTAGTATTCCACTATTTATAGAACTGTATGAATGGATGTGTGTTTGTCTTTTAGTAAGGAGATGAAGCAATGTCTTAACTCTTCACAGGACTTCCGAAACTTGTGGAAAAGATGTAAGTTATTCCAGAATCAGATACTTATCACCATTATTGTGTTCATCCCCCACCCCCGCCTACATACCAGGTCCTGCAATGATCCCTACACCCAGTCGTTCTACGCGAGAGCAACGGTCCTCTGGAATCCCTTCGCCGCAAATGTCTTTTCCTGCAGCTACTGACTTGCAACTGTTCCTAAGGAATGTGCAGCGCAAACATCTCACTGGCCTTAGATAAACTCCAAAGTGTATGGTTATAGACTCTATAGCTAGAGTAAACCAGTAAAAAAAACAAACAAAAAAACGTATCACATATTACATAGGTCTACATATATCACAATTTTCATCTACATAAATCACGTCTTTAAAAACGTCGCAGTTTTTTTTTTCTTCAAAATTACAGGAAATAAGCCTCGGGTCGGCCCAAGTCTTGTGATTGGATTCGGTAGGCAGAAACTGATGAAAGCTGTCACAGACCAACCAAAAATAAAATTTAAAAATCTGTTTTAACTCTTCTTCCCTCCCACCCCAGCTAGCCAGTCATACTGTCTCTTAAGACAGTAAAACATTCCCTCAATATACACAAGAGGAAAAAGCCAGGTCAGTTCCTCTTAAACTTTATTGTCAACGAATATGTATAAGAATATGTATATGTATTGTCAAAGAATATGTATATGTATTTTTCCATATGTGTATTTTCATACACTGTTTTTAACATTTTCATTTTAATATCAGAGAATGTGTGATAATCAGTATGTAACAATACAAAGTTCATACAAAGATTTATACTTTAAATATATTTCATCATCAAAGAATGTATATATGCATTTTAATTCTCGAACTGTTTTTTAATATTTTCTATTATTCTCAAAGACTTTTGATAAACTTTTTCTAAAAAAGTGAAACCGGTTAAGTAAATAAATATTTTTAAAAAAA
>NC_068988.1:87672693-87674697 GCF_001194135.2 Octopus bimaculoides
TATATATATAATGTGTGTCCATCGCTTGACAACCGCTGTTGGTGTGCTTACAGCCTCCTAAATTAGCGGCAAAAGAGATAGATACAATAAGTACCGTGCTTTAAATATGTATATTAGATTCATTGAACTAAAATTTAAGATGATGCCTCAGCATGATTGCAGTTTGATGACTGCAATAAGTAAAGGGAAAAGGGGAACCAGTGTAGTACTGAAAATATAAGAAAACAGGAAAAAAGGGAGGTAACGAAATAAAGTGGTCATGTCTTACTGACAAACGGGTCATTTCGTCCTTAAACTTAAATATCCCTCTTCCATCCCTAACACACTAACTTAGCTCAACTCATGAACTTCGTATTAAAATATTTACCGATGTCAAAACTCGCCAACTTCCTCCAAATTCTTCTGTTTGTTTGGGGGTTTTTTCTGACAATATGTGTGTATTTATTCTATTATTCTTTTACTTGTTTCAGCCATTGCAGCTGTGGCCTGGCCAGGCTGGACGATGAATTGCTCGAAGGGTTGAGTCGAACAAATTGATCCCCAGTACTTATTCTTTTCAAGACATTGTAATTATTCTGTCGGATGTGTTTGCCGAACCGCAAATTTACAGAGATGTAAACAAGCCAACACTAATTGATCACAGGCACACAATATATATGTATATATGTGTGTCTATGTCCTCTACCACTGTTTGACAACCGATACTGTTTTGTTCACGTCCCCGTAAAGTAGCGATTCGGCTAACAGTGATCGATAGAATAAGTAGCAAGCTTTTAAAAGAAAAATACTGGGATCGATCTGTTCGACTAAGGTGGTGCCCCAATAAAAAGTATAAAGACGGCCTTCCACACAGTTTCTGTCTATGGAATTCCCTCACAAAGCTATATATAAAATAAAGCAGAAAACACACACACACACACCCAGAGCAAAACACGAGGTGAAGGCCCTAAGCCATAGCCGAACAGGATGTCAATACACGAGTAATGTACAGCGAAAAAAATAAAGATAAAATTTTATTTTAAATAATAATGACATACTTACAGAATGATCAAATTGTTTCTTAAATATCAAAATGTGTTAGAGTTGAAAATAAGATAGAAATGAAAAGTAAATCTAACAGCGTGCTACTGAAGTGAACACGTTTTTCTCTTCTTATGATAAAGAAGGCATGTGAACAGACAACGGGTTGGTCTCTATAGGCTAAGAAAATAAAGGGATAGGTTGTTCTTAGTAAAAAAACAAGAGAGAGAGAGGATTGATCGATTATTCATTTCCTAATCAAATAGAATGTTATATTGCAGTTATTTATAGATATATAAATTCCGACAGAACTACGTAGGTCTAATTTGCATAACAACGAAGTTTGGTGAAGTCGATTAATTCATTCATCTAGTTGTAGTAGTAGCAGTAGCACTGCAAAGCCGGCGCTGTAAATAATAAATGTAAGGTGTAAATAGCTACTGGTTAATTCAGGGGTGGGGAGTCGTAAGTACCCTATAAACAGAAAAGTTGGCCTTGGCGAACTCCATAACATAAAGAAACAGGATCTACATCTGGCCTCAAGCCGAAAAGATATGAGACACGAATATAGTTTCTAAGTAAGTAGTAAACCTGTTGTTTGATTTTTTTTTTCTTCTGAGGCTTAAAGTATAGTTAATTATATCGGCTCCAGTATTTGACTGATATTCATATTATCGATGGAGGAAAAATGACAGCTGTCGTCAACCACAAAATTTGAACTTAGACCATAAACGGTATGTAACTAAATTCGTCAGTAATTTCGTACGATACTATAGACCAAGAAATGTACAAGGTGTGTCAAAAGTGATGCACAAAATAAGTTCAATCAGAACTGTCAAAGACATGCTCCATTTCTTTTTTTTTTTTTAATTGAGTAAAATAATGATGAATACACAAACTGGTGAACAAAAGGAATAATTATAACATAAATAAAATATCATGTTTTGGTGCATGACTTTTGACCCATCCTATATATATATATAT
>NC_068988.1:87674738-87678514 GCF_001194135.2 Octopus bimaculoides
TATATATATGTGTGTGTGTGTATACGTAGGTATTGACCGCCGTCTTAACATGTTTTTTTCTTTTGGGGTCCAAGTTCATGTAAGAAAATCAAAAACTATTATATCGACTCTATTGAGCACTTTTGTTTGGTACTTTATTTTATCAACTTACAAAGAAACAAAAAATATTTTTAAAAAATAAAGGAATGCTTATCTCCGCCAAGCAACCTTTGAATTTTACTCTGCATCTCCATCGCACTTGGAGTGGGAGCTGACGTCTGCAGGGGACTGAGATATCGCTGTGGTAGGCCCTTAAACTCCATAGGTATTCACGGTCTGTCTTGTTGTCTAAATGCTGGTCGCTTCGCTCGTCACACCGAGCTAAGCCTAACCATTAAGCGAGCCTTGGCTCGGATTAATACCCACTCAGTTCTGGAGCCGACGGAGTTATCCAGTTGTGATGGAAAGAGACCAGATGGTCTTACCCTCTGTCCCTAGGTTAGAGGTAGGTGCCCCATTTGGGATGCCACAGTCTGCGACTCCTTTGCTCCTTCCTACATCCTGGATGCTGCAGCAAATAGAAGGGTCATTGCTTCCGTATCCGAACGGAACAAAATCCTGAAGTATTAGGACCTGACAGTGAACTATCTCTTCCAACCTGTGGCTTTTGAGACTTTCGGAGGGACTGGGCTACTAACCACGAAGTTCTTGTCATCGTTGGCAGCTCGCTTTTTTAGCGCCTTAGCCTCACCATTGTCCGTGATAATGCTGCGTGCGTGCTGCCTTACTTCCGTAGGTTCCGTTGAAACTTGCGGTGTGCGACCAGTTGAAGCGATTGGTGCAATTTTTTCTCTCTTCCCCACAAATGGTTTCAATACAAAATTAGAAATATTGCATTTCTAAATCTCTCAGAGAGAGTTATGCAGTAGCAGCACGATAAAATGATGGTTTGTTGCCAACTTAATGTGACAGTCCTAGGAAAAGGAAGAATACTGTTGCTATCTAGCCCTAAGAAACACCGTTTCTAGTTGGCTACATGACACAAGCGTTCTGTGTCCTCAAGTTTTCAAGCAGGGGAGATAAGTACCGCCACCCAAGAAAGCCAGCATCCAGAGACTAGTTTCAGGGTAGTTGCCCTTCATCAGTCTGGAGTAGCTTGACTTTGCTAGCTGTCGGTGCTAGATCGCTGGTTTCAATACAGTTTTTGCTGAAAGATTTGGGAGAATTAGAAGAAAGTTCTCAGGTAATTTTCTTTCACGTAAATAAATGTTTATGTTAATTGAAGAATTTGCCAGCAAAATTTTATAAAATGGCAATGTTCTAAAAGGTGTGCATTTTAGATAGAAATAAAATGTATATAATGTAAAAAAAAAAAGAGCAAAACGAATAAACATTTCCTGGAAAATATAGCTGAGAATTCAAACGAAAAAAAAAACCTGAAAAAAAGGAAGGAGTGGAGTATAAAAGGCTTAAACTAACCTATGAGATTTTATCAACCCTTGAAAAGATAAGGGTCATTATCAACCACCACCCCACGTATACAGCCATTCAACAGGATTTGAAATAATTTTATCTTTTAAAATTAACTAATTTAGGGAGAAAGCATAGGAAAAATTTTAACTTGCCACCAGAGCTTCGCTGGGCAATATTTTATTGACTGAACAACAGAAGGAACAATATAGAATATATACAAAGCCAGACACGAAGTAAGTTTAATATGAGAGACGGAGACGGGAGAGAAAACGAAGTTGAGATTTCTTAGGAACCAACAGTTAGAATAAGGGATGGTCCCTTCTCAGATTTCATCTTCTCTGACTGACTTAAAGTGACCTTGTTTCTTCTCTGTGCTATTGGGTTGTTTTATCGAAGCAAAGGGGTGGAGGCTTAGGTGCGCGCGCGCATACACACATGCACAATTTTAGACATATAAACACATTAATATGAATATATTGTTACAGCTTTCTGTCTCATACATACATACATACATAACATTACCATACAGAGCTGTTTTAGCAGCATTATATCAATCACTGGGCCCTACAGTATATATTTTTTTAACAGCAAACCACAATATGCGAATACATAGACCAAAATTGGGCCCTAAGACCCGTGAGACCCCTGGACAACTGCCCAACGTGCCCATGTCTTAAGACGGCACTGATTATATAGCGTGTGTGTGTGAGTACATATTTTTCCTTGAATCTTTTCACCACTTAAACTACTACATCATAGACTGGACTTTGTCCCTCCATCCTCATCACAACCCCCACACACATACACAACTTTTACAAAGCTATGGTTGATAGTGGCTTTGAAGATTCACTGTCTATTTTTTTTTTTTCCTTGTAAAAATTTATATATACGCTCTTCACTAAAAAGTAATGAGAAGTCTTTCAGTTAAAATGTTAAATGAATTTTATTTTTAACTTGACATTAAAAACAAACAAAAAACTCCTATGTATAAGACATGCCAGAGAGTTTTTAAAAAATAATCTTTTCTATTCGAGGTACAAGGCCTGAACTTTTGGGGGAGGGGGCCAGTCGATTAGATCGATCCCAGTACGCAACTGATACTTAATTTATCGACCCCGAAAGTATGAAAGGCAAAGTCGACCTCGGCGGAATTTGAACTCACAGCGTAAAGATAGACGAAATGCCGTTAAGCATTTCGACCGGCGTGCTAACGTTTCTGTCAGTGGGTGTATACATGAATTTACAGGATGTCACTGTTGCTATTTTCGGTTTCTTTCGCAGTAGACTTCCATTTTTCTAAGGATTAAATACTTTCACTACTTTACGACGGTAAGTTGTATGTTAATCAAAACTTAGTTTCAGCCGAATGCTAGTGCAGTTGGATCTTTGCTGTTTGGTTGCACTTATGAAAATTTCAAAGTTTTAGTGAAAATTTTAAAATTTGGTGTATTGATGTAATTTTCCACGCTTAATCTCGGAGGATATCTAACTTTTTCTAGAAATTAAAAAAAAAAATAGTTACAGAATTTAAAGCTTTATCATTTTTACCCATTCAGAAAACAGGATTTGGAAGCTGTCATTTTGTGCCCCCCCCTCTCTCTCTCCTTCCTGCTGTTACACACTGGCTGTGCCACTGGGTCAAAGGGTATGAAAATCGACAGTGTATTTATGTTTGCGCACAACTATCAACGTATGTACTCAAAACGTCAAACACGCTTGCAGGTGACGGCTTCTTTTATAAACACATACTTTCCATGATATTGGTTAGGAATAGCGTTACTAACAGCCAGTTATTAGATCTCCATATACGCATGCTTAAGGAGAGTACACAGTACAATATTGGTTTCAAATTTTCGCAGAAGGCCAGTAATTTCAGGAGATAATGTAAGTTGATTACAGCGACCTTCTTTTATCGACCCCAAAAGGACGAAAGACAAAGTCAAGCCCAGCGGCATTCGAACTCAGAACGTAAAGACGGACGAAATACCGCTAAGCATTTTGCCCGGCGTGCTAACGATTCTGCCAGCTCGCCGCTTCGTGTACAGAGCATAATATTCTTTTCTACTCTAGGCACAAGGCCCGAAATTTGGGGGCAGGGGACCAGTCGATTAGATCGACCCCAGTGCGCAACTGGTGCTTTATTTATCGACTCTGAAAGGATGAAAGGCAAAGACAACTTCAGCGGAATTTGATCTCAGAACGTAGCGGTAGACGAAATACCGCTAAACATTTCGCTCGGCGCGCTAACGATTCTGCCAACTCGCCACCTTATGTACAGAGCATAATTTTGACTATTGAATGACAAGGGAACAGGAATTAACATA
>NC_068988.1:87678927-87680187 GCF_001194135.2 Octopus bimaculoides
ATATATATATATATATATATATATATACACACACACAATAATCCCTCGACTATCGCGGGTGTTACAGAAATAATTAAAATCTGAAAAAATATAAATACCTATCGGCCGCAGAAACCCGTGATATACAGAAACCCGTGATATGAGTCCGCAATATAAATTTACATATATTAGCCAGAAAAATCCGCGATGTACTGAATGCGTGATAGGTGAATCGTGATGTACTGAGTGCGCGATAAGTGAACGGCGATATGGCGAGGGATTACTCTAAGTGTGTGTGTGTGTGTGTATAGGGTGTTGCACTGACAATTGCGAGATTGTGGGTTCGACTCTCAGACCGGCCGTTGCGTTGTGTTCTTGAGCAAAGCACTTCATTTCACATTACTCTGCGATCATTTCAACACTTAACATGTGGCACCCATTGCACGTGTACAGGTAATGTCGATCTGCTGGAGGGAGTGAGCTTATGTCTACACAAACATTTGATCACTATAAACAAATCTTTGTGGTTTGCTCGGTAAGAAATTGTCGAACCCTCACGACAGGAGAGTCCATCATCATCATATATATATATACGAGGGAGAGATGAATAGATAGATGTGTGTTTAATGATTTGTTTAGTCTTGGCTGGCCTATGAAGAACCGCTATGATTCGCAATACTTAATCCTATAAGGATGCAATTGTACACGCGCCAGCATCAACCCAAACCCAAAGTCACAGTTTGCTCTTTACAATTGCCAAAGATAAACCAAAACATTGACAAACGAAAGAGACAATAATAGTCTGGAAGAGATTACGAAAAATCTAAAGTTCCGACTGACATTAAGAATTGGTGCCTGTTTTTATTGACCCTCTAACCCGTTACTATTTACAAGCATATAGCGTTACACTGAATACTGTCTATGCCTCTCTGTCTTTTTATGTTTATGTGTGTCTCTCTCTGTCGTATAGGCACGTTGTTGTTGGCGCTCCGTCGCTTACGACGTCGAGGGTTCCAGTTGATCCGATCAACGGAACAGCCTGCTCGTGAAATTAACGTGCAAGTGGCTGAGCACTCCACAGACACGTGTACTCTTAACGTAGTTCTCGTGACACAGTGTGACAAGGCTGACCCTTTGAATTACAGGCACAACAGAAACAGGAAGTAAGAGTGAGAGAAAGTTGTGGTGAAAGAGTAGAGCAGGGTTCGCCACCATCCCCTGCCGGAATCTCGTGGAGCTTTAGGTGTTTTCGCTCAATAAACACTCACAACGCCCGGTCTG
>NC_068988.1:87680197-87681033 GCF_001194135.2 Octopus bimaculoides
TCGTGAAATTAACGTGCAAGTGGCTGAGCACTCCACAGACACGTGTACTCTTAACGTAGTTCTCGTGACACAGTGTGACAAGGCTGACCCTTTGAATTACAGGCACAACAGAAACAGGAAGTAAGAGTGAGAGAAAGTTGTGGTGAAAGAGTAGAGCAGGGTTCGCCACCATCCCCTGCCGGAATCTCGTGGAGCTTTAGGTGTTTTCGCTCAATAAACACTCACAACGCCCGGTCTGGGAATCGAAACCGCGATCCTATGACCGCGAGTTCGCTGCCCTAACCACTGGGCCATTGCGCCTCCACCCGTATAGGCATGACTGTGGAGTTAAGAAGCTCGGTTTACAACCAAGAGGTTTCGTGTTCAGTCCCAATCCGCGGCAACTTGGGCAAGTGTCTCCTATTATAACCCCAAGGTAATCAATGCCCTGTGATTGAATTTGGTAGAAGGAAACTATGTAGAAGCTCGTCGAGTATACATACATATGTGTGCGTGCGTTCGTCTCTCTTTCCACCATATGATAAGCAGTTTTGGTTTTGTTTATGTCTCCTTCACTTAGCGGTTCGGCATAAGTACCAGAATTTAACAGAAATGTGTTTTACGTCCCCAGAACTTAACGGTTCAGCAAGACACCAATACCGTAAACACCAGACTTTACAACAAATATAACTATTGGGTCTATTTATTCGACAAGGACCCTTCAAGGCAATGCCCCAGCACGACCACTGTCCATAAACGAGTCAACCCCAGCACTTATATGGTATATATAAGCTCTCTTTCTCTCTCTCTCTCTCTCTCTCTCTCTTATATATATATATATATATATATATATATAT
>NC_068988.1:87681906-87687471 GCF_001194135.2 Octopus bimaculoides
TATATATATATATATATGCGCATATATGGGTACAGTATGTCACAAAACGTAAACATGGAATACGAAGACAAACTTGGGTATGCGAACAACGCGAGAAACAAATGGAAAGCAAGACAAGTAACATAAAGAACGACCTTTCATCAGTTGTCGGCTATCTATCTACTCCTCATTTCGAGCAGAAGGGTCGTTCTTTATGTTACTTGTCTTGTTTTCCATTTGTTACTCTCGTTTTTCTTCGTATTTTCGTATTTCATGTTGTTTGCGTCCTGTATCCATATATGTATGTATGTGTGTATGTATGTATGTTTGTACATATCTGTATATATATATATATATATATATATATATATATATATATATATATATATATATATATATATATGGTGCAAATATAGAAAAACAAAAGACAGGTGATAAATGGGAAAATCTTTAACGTTTCAAGCCTACGCTCTTTAACAGAAGAGAATGAGAACGAGGAAAAACGGATATGTGTATATATATTCGTCTTTATACATTTTGACATAGATCAACCTACACAAGTTAATGTGTGAAAAGCACAATTGGAATATTGAAAGAAGTTTCTATAGAACCAGTTTTTAAACATTGAATAGCTATGGGGGTCCACCAGAATAAAATAGTAATCAAAGAGGCCGTAGAAAAATAAAATGGTTGAGAACCCCTGAAGTAGCGCGTTTAACGAAATACCTTGTGACATTTGAACGGGATTCTCTTTACGTTCCAAGTTTTGGGTGGTACCCCTTAACACGTTACCCAGTTTAACCCCATCAACCTGGTCCTTGCAACAGAGTGAACTCTGTCTTTGGTGCAGTCCCTCTTGTAACCTTCAGTAAATGCAGGTTTCCAGTTTCACACCAATCTCTGTGACCTTGTAAAAGGTCATGTGCATTGCATGAAACATGATGGGAATCCGACTGCTATTTCTAGCATACCAAACGATCGCAGCGGCTCCCATTACGCTTCTTCTTAGGACCAAGTCAGTTGTGATTCGTGCAGACCTATGGTGAAAGGCGTTCCAATTGTGACCGTCCTGTCGTTCTCAAAAGTGTAAAGAATCTCGGACCACATTATCTAACGAGTCCTCATCTAAAACGGGGTGAGGTAGGAGGTGACGGTGTAATTTTTAAGGAAATTTTGGCTGCTTTTTCTAGCACGGTCAAGTGACTACGTAGAAGACCGCTTTTGGGATAATACAAGTAACAGGTGACACTATAAGACTTAGTTTACCCTGATGATCCCTGATGCCCCTCCCAGAACATTGACGTCATTAGAGCAAGGGAAAGATGACGTAATGTACTAAAAGATATTCGTCAGGTGATGTCTTATATTAAACATAGCGCTCCCTCAACCCCCACCCCAATAAAATACGCAGGAGGTGTGGCTTTGTTACATCACACACAGTACTCTCTATCTCCCTCTCTCACCCATAAATAATTAGGTTACACTTCTCATATTCTCATAATCCTTTTCAAATACTTTTTCCGTGACGTCAGTAAAACTTGTCCTCGTCGTCGTTGCTTTAAAACTACACATCAGTCCCAAGCAGAGCAGACAAACCAATAAATACAAAGGCGTTCCAGCAACGACCATCCCACCATTCTAATTTCTCTCTCTCTCTCCTCATCTCTCTCTCTTCCCCCTCTCTCTCCTCATCTCTCTCTCTTCCCCCTTTCTCTTTCTCGCTCTCTCTCTCTCTCTCTCTCTCTCTCTCTCTCTCTCTCTCTCTCTCTCTCTCTCTCTTTCTCCCATCTCTCTCTCTCTCTCTCTCTCTCTTTACACACAATCGCGCGCGCAAATATGCCGGATCATGTAGACAGATATACAAATATATCCATATATACACATACCTATACATTATATATATCCATATAAACACACACACACACACACACACACATATATATATATATATATATATACATAGATACATACGTACGTACATACACACAACACATACATGGGGAGAGAGAGAGAGAGATGGCGTAATAATTGGGTTACATTCCGTTCTCAGATTCTCTCATGGTCTCATTGCCAAATATTATTATTGTTATGTCAGCATGACATCAGTTGGGTAGGCAGGAGATCTTAGACATCAGCACAATCAACACTTCCTGAGATTTCAGACGGTGCTGCAGAAAGGGACATAACTAAATCATTTGGCGAAATGCTAAACGGTATTTCGTCTGCCGCTACGTCAAGTTCAAATTCCGCCGAGATCGACTTTGCCTTTCATCCTTTCGAGGTCGATGAAATAAGTACCAGTTACCCACTGGGGTCGATGTAATCGACTATCCCCCTTCCCCAAAAGTTTTCATGGCCTTGTGCCTTGAGTTGAAATAATGATTATTATTATTTCAGTGGCTTAGACTTGTGTTTCTTGAAGTGGAAAATTTTATTCGGGTTCTGAGGACAAAAGGAGTGATAAGTGTGCATGTGCAGAATGTGAATGTTATATGATAAACTACTTGGTACATGCAATCCTAATAGCATTAACATCAAGAATAACATCAACAATAAAGACGGACTTCGAAATATGAATTAGTAAGTAAACAAAACCAAATATATACCATTTATGCTTATTGCAGGGTGGCGTTGTGATAAGCGATCAATCACTCACGTCAATATGTTAGTACCTGGAAGTGAAATAGAACACTGACACGCACACACATACATGGATAAATGTAAATAAAAATTAGACGACATACGGAAAAATCACTCGTCAGCTCTAGGATTCAGAATCTTGATGGTTTCAGCGCATTTAAAACAACGTAGAGCGCCATTTTTTATTGTTAACATCACCAGGTAGAAGAGAGTACAATAAAATGTTTATAAACTTAAAAACATTTTTTTGGAGTTGTATTTGTCTAGAAAGTGACCAGATCTCAAACATTGTGTTGAAACTGGTGGGACTTCATCATTATAGCCATTGGATAAAAAAAAAAACTGTGAAATACTCTTTAAATTTATTTCAAGAGGCGTCAAGAGTTTTGTTGCACAACTGAAATCTAGTTATTGACGCAGATGTATGCCGAAAATTTTGACGCTTCATGAAATAATTGTTTTGAAATAAATTACAAGTAAATTCAACAGTTTTCTTTGTTATTACATGACTAGATTGACTCTTCCCACTCACCCACCCATCTATCCATCCATCCATACATTCGTGTGTGTATGTATGTATGAATGATTCGTAAACCTGAGCCAATCAGCAAGAGACGTAATAGCAGACTAAGAAAGAAATGGTTTGATAATATCCAGTCTCGGCTAGTGACGCTTGGGAATCCAGCAGGATTCTTCTGACGGCTGCTTCTGATAGGACCCTAGAGAGGAGGTGTCCTAGGACTCTAACCGCACGACTCTCTTAGGAATAGTAGTCGGAGAACACACACACATGTATGTATGTATGTATGTATGTATGTGTAGTGGATCTTGCATGCATGAAGTGGATTCGATCCACCATAGCCAAATTTAAATTAACACTGCAACAAAACTTTTCTCACGGTGGAACAATGGTTTTTCTCTGACAGCAGTTTTACATTTTCCAGATGCCTTTTAGCTAGGCCGAAATAATGTCTTCACCACTTGACCCTTTCTAACCTCTTCTACTTTACCAAAAGGTAGAATAGAGATAACAAGACCACCAACTAAATCTATTGTTCTCAATTATATGTCTATTCTTCTGAATGGTTATAAAAACAAGAAACCCCAAGCAAAAAAGTTAGTTAGTCACCAGTCGGTGACGACTCAACGAGTCCAGTCACATGGTGACGACTCGGTGAGAACGAAGTCTGGCTGACCAGCTAGAACCTTGGTCAGAGGAAGAAATGAAGTTTACTATCAGCAACTGTGAGACATCGTCCCACACCCCACAACTCTCACCATCTCTAATTCTGTTCTCTTACAACATCATTCTACCGTTCTCTGTAAACAACGAAGAGGACACAAACACAAACTTTACTTCGCATGCTTTTGGATTTATCATAACCTGCCCGTCGAGGCAAGGTATTGTAACGTAACGGTAAATAAATATTTCCCTAAAACTTCATGCATTGTTCATCTTTCACATCCTACAACATGCCGTTATAACAACAAATTTTTATATTCCCAACTGCTGATTCCGACATTTCATATTATTGTGTACCTAATCAATCTTACCCGTTACAAACGGTAACTACACAAATTATTATCGTTACAACTGGTAACCTCTACCGTTACATACATATGTATGTATATATCAATAAATTATAGGGTAGCAAAAAAATTTTTAGAAATTTTATTTACCACCAGTGGTCTAGCGAGAGTAAAAAACAGTCAATAGACTATGTATTATTCATTTAAAATGCAGAGATGCCTATAATAGGACATCTAACCCGCTAGAAAGAGCAGCAAAAGACTACATACCACAAAATTAGGGATAATTTCGAAAGGGAATGAAAAATTAAATGTTTTTATTTTTCATTCCCTTTCGAAATTATCCCTAATTTTGTGGTATGTAGTCTTTTGCTGCTCTTTCTAGCGGGTTAGATGTCCTATTATAGGCATTTCTGCATTTTAAAAGAAATATGTATGTATATATGTATATACACAAAATTATAAAAATAGTTTTGGAAATAAAATGTTTCAAGCATTATACAAGCGATGTTCAATGCCCTTATCACTACTAGATTCTCTTTCTGTGTTACACACACGCAGTTTGATGTTGTCCCTAAGTCGTAAAAAAACAGTTGACGCCAGATTTATCCTACCCGGTGTCTATAAGTCTGTCTTTCTATTAATAAGTCAACAGGTAGTAGTAATGTTGTGGAAGTAAAGGAGTGGGACATGAGGTTACTCTGGCGTGTGAGGGTGGGGACATTTTCGCAGAAAACTACCACCACCACCACCACTACTAATAATAATAAACCAGGTCTATCGATAGACAACGTTAACAACAACAGAAGTAGCATTAATTAGTGTAAAACCGATGACTTTTATAAAAAGGTGTGAAACCCACCAGTTCACACGCAGTGTGTTTGTGTATGTGAGCGCGTTAATAATAATAAATGTCCCATTTTGTATTCTATATATATATGTGTGTGTGTGTGTGTGTGTGTGTGTATGAGAGAGAGAGAGAAAGAGAATGCACATATATATTGAATATTACGTGTATATATTTGAGAGACAGTTCCGGATATAGATTTCAAGGTGTGTGTTTGTGTGTGTGTGTGAGGTTGAGAGATAAGACCTATTGATAAATAAAATAAAGCATTTATTATGGATATAACCTTTTTAAAAAATTATGTAGGCTGACTTTCATATTTACATCAAGAAAAAACAAGAACGACAACAAGAACAACAACAGCTACAAAACGCCCAAGGTAGAAACGTTTTATTTTCTTATTCTAAGGCTTAAAACAACAACAATGTTGATGACATTTCGGCGGATAATAAAAAATATGATGTGAGAAGTTAATGGGTGTTAAGCTGGATTTGGTAGTGGTGGATATTAAATACGTGGGAGGTATGTAAAGTAGAAGTTATTTAAAAGAAAAAAAAAAAAAAAAAAAA
>NC_068988.1:87688380-87693549 GCF_001194135.2 Octopus bimaculoides
AGTGATTGGTTGAAATTATCGAAATAAGACAATTTTTTACATGAAATAAATTCGAATACAAAAATATTTTTCTGTTCTATAACACAAAATAGATAAGTATACGAAGTTTGAAAGTCTTTCGGTACCAAAAACACTACGTAAAACATTAATGAAAAATGTGGCCCCCGTTTTAAAAAAGATCCGAGGGGACTAATCGATTACATCGATTATAGTGTTTCACTGGTACTTAGTTTATCGACCTCGAAAGGATGAAAGGCAAAGTTGACCTCGGCGGAATTTGAACTCAGAACGCAGCGAATGTTAAATATTTCGTCCAGCGTGCTAACGATTCTGCCAGCTCGCCGCCTTTAATAATTATAATGATTTTTTTTATTGATCACAAAGGGTTTACATTTAAGAAAAAAAACCGAAGACATCACAGGACAAAACACTGTGCATGTTTGTGTGTGTGTGTGTGTGTGTGTGTAAATGCCCTGATGCAATACCAGACAGTGGCTCTCATGGCTTCTGATCTTAATTGATTGGAAGTGTACATGGTCTGTCATGGTGTTAAAAGATTGGCTACGACAAATATTCTACTATTTGCTTGTCAGTTGCTTGACCTTAACTAGATGAGCATGTCCCTTAGTGGCTGACGATATGTGCATCTCTGATCACGAACAGGAGTAATTCCAGGGAGAGCGTGAGTCGATTACATCGACCTCTGTGCTTAACTAGTATTTATTGTATCAACCCCGAGAGAATGAAAAGCAAAGTCGGACTCGGCAGGATTTGAACTCGGAACGTACAGAACTAGAAAAGATTTATAATTTAGGCACAAGCTAAGCAATTTTGAGGACAGTGGATTCGATGATACCAATGACTCAAGGACTTGAGAGGCACTTTATTCTATCGACCCGTAAAAGCTGAAAAGCAAAACTGACTTCGGCATTATTTGAACTTAAAACGTAAAGAACCGAATCAAATACTGCAAAATCTTATGCCCATGTTTTAACGATTCTGCTAGTTCGCTGCCTTAGAATAATTGTTACTTATTTTACCCCAGGGTCAATAATTTTGAGAGGAAAGGATTAGTCAATATCATCGACCTCAGTACTTTATATTGGTTAGTCCACATTATTCCGTAAGGAGCAAAGGGCCAGTTTCCTGGTTCCTCCGGCGTATATATTCCTCCTTGGACGGGACGCAGGTCCTTCGCAGGATTATCCATTTTTATTAGCAGAGTGTATTGGAGCAATGAGAAATGGAAATCTTTTGCTCAAGAATACAACACATTACCCGGTCCTGGAATCGAAATCACAATCTTGTGATCAGGAGTCTAACACCCAGTACTTTATATTATCGACCTCGAAAGGATGAAAGCCAACGATTTGACCGGGAGAAATACCGGAAAACATTTTGCTCGAAGCTGTACCGATTATGCAAATCAACTGCCTTAATTATAACCATTGTAAACAATGAGAATTCTGTGTAGTTGTTTGATCAACTAGAAATAACAGCTAGAATTACATCCTACTATTTACTATCTTTAAAAAAAAACAAACAGGCGCGGCTGTGTGGTAAGAAGCCTGCTTCCCAACCACATGGTTCCGGTTTCAACCCCAATACGTGGCATCTTGGGCAAGTGTCTTCTACTATAGCCTCGGGCCAACAAAGGCCTTGTAAGTAGATTCGGTAGATGGAAACTGAAAGAATCTCGTCGTTTATGTGTGTTTTGTGCCTCCTCCATCGATTGATTATCTCGTAACTGAGCGGTTCGGCAAAGAGACCGATAGAAGAAGTACGAGGCTTACAAAGAATAGATCCTGGGGGTCGATTTTTTCGACTAAAACCCTTTAAAGCGGTGCTCCAGGATGGCCGTAGTTAAAATTACTGAAACAAGTAAAAGAAAAGAATGAAAGCGACAAAACCATTAGATAACTTTTTCTTATTTTGGTACAAGGCCAGCAAATTTAAGGGGTAGGAAAGTGGATTATATTGAACCCGGTGCTCAAATGGTACTTACTTTACCAACCCTAAATTTTAAAAAGAATGTGTGTACCGCAAGTGAAAAGAAGTCGCGGAGCACTAGTATAGAGAGTTGTTTCTCAAATGCTTTGATGTTCTCATTTCTTTATTGCCCACAAGGGGCTAAACATAGAGGGAACAAACAAGGACAGACGAACGGATTGAGTCGATTACATCGACCCCAGTGCGTAACTGGTACTTAATTTATCGACCCCGAAAGGATGAAAGGCAAAGTCGACCTCGGTGGAATTTGAACTCAGAACGTAACGGCAGACGAAATACCACTAAGCATTTCGCCCGGCGTGCTAACGATTCTGTCAGCTCGCCGCTTTGATGTTCACTAAAGTAATCTTAATCAGTAAACCAAAGACCGACTGGTTAAGAAGTGCGTTTCGCAATCATGACGTCCCAAGTTCCATCGCATTCTCTGGCATATTGAGCTAGTTAGCAACGTGGGTAAATGGTAAAGTGTTCGATTCCATAACTACAGCAATTCTGCCAGTCATTCTTCATCGATGATAATAATTCTTTCTACAATAATAAACACAAGACCCAAAATCTGGGAGGATAGGGCTATTCGATTACATCGACCCCAGTACACAACTGGTACTTATTTTATCGACCCTTAAAGGATGAAAGACAAAGTCGACCTCATCGGAATTAGCGCTTGTAAAACTGGAAGAAATGCCACTAAACATTTTGTCCAACGTGCTTATGATTCTGCCAGCCCGCTGCCAAATCATAGTCCTTTCTGTTATAGGCACAAGGCCTGACATTTTTGGGGCGGAGGCTAGTCATTTACGACAACCCAGTATTTAACTGTTACTTATTTAACCGACCCCGAAAGGATAAAACGCAAAGTTGACTTCAGTGGAATTTGAACTCAGAAAGCCAGAAGAAATGTCGCTAAGCATTTCTTCCGGCTGTATTAATGATGCTGAAAGCTTTTCGCCTTATTCTCCATCAACGATAATAATAATGGTTTCAAATTTTGGCAGAAGGCCAGCAATTTCATGGGAGTGGGTAAGCCGATTACATCGACTGCGAAAGGATGAAAGGCAAAGTCGACCTTGGCGAAATTTGAATTTAAATTGTAAAGACGAACGAACTGCCGCTAAGCATTTTGCCCGGCGTATTTACGATTCTACAAGTTCACCACCTTATCAATAATAATAATAATAATCCTTTCTACTATAGGTACAAGGCCTGAAATTTGGGGAAGAGGGAAAGTCGATTACATTGACCTCAATGCGCAACTGGTACTTAGTTTATCTACTCCGAAAGGATGAACGGCAAAATCAACCTCGGCGGAGTTTGAAATCAGAACGTAAGGACACGAAATGCCTCTGAGCATTTTGCTCGGCGCACTAACGATTCTGTTTTCTCACTGCCTTAATAATAATAATAATGATAATAATAATAATAATGATTTCAAATTTTGCCACAAGGGCAGCAATTTTTGTGAGGAGATGAGTTGATTACATCGACCCCAGTGTTCAACTTGTACTTATTTTATCGACTCCGAAACGATGAAAAGTTAAGTTGATCTCGGCGGAATTTGATCTCAGAATGTAAAGACAGAAGAAACCCCACTTAGCATTTTGTCCAGCGTGGTCATGATTCTGTCAGGTTGTCGCCATGTTAATAATCATAACAATGTTCGATCTGGCTGCAGGCAACGACGGTTCTACAGTGGTCGTTGCAGTGTCGGCGATAATTATCAGCTGTCAATGTCGCCGGGAATGTAGATATAACCCTATCTAAAAAAAAACAACATCCACTCCTTACATAATAAACAACCTCTATCTAGAAAATTACATGTGAATTCATATTTATATATAAACAGTTTCTGTAGCCTGACTTGATAAGTGGGTTGTGTTAAGTAGTTAATTAAGGAAATGTGCTTTACATAGCGGTTTTCAATAACAGCTCACCTAATAATCCTAATTCGCAATAAATTTGCTCCACAGTGAACTCGAGATTCAAATTAGAATTGGTGTTGGTAGTTAAAGGTTTGGCCGGAATTCTGGTTTAACCCTATATAACCTCGCAAAGCATTTTTTTTTAGTTTTTAGAATTTTTAAAGAATTTCTACAAATTTGTGTTCTACGGTAATGCATACGATTATGGAAAAAAATTGTGTGTGTGTGTGTGACACAAGAGCAATTTAAAACTTGTTTTGAGCACATCACACAGTCATCTGATTCCATCTTCGTTTCTTTGCCACTCTGATACGTACTGATGTTTTTCAATATTTTTCGTCCCATGAACACATTTAATGGAACGATGATGCACCCATAAGTGGCCCATTGCTTGAATTTAAGTAAAAAAAAAAATTCAGTCTAACCGTATTTTAAACTGATTAAAGGGGAAAAAAAAAAAATTCGAAAAAGAGAAAAACTTTTAGAATTTGTGGGGAAGGGGGTAAAAAATAAAAAAAGAACTTTGTTTTCATGATCGAATAAATTCCCGCGTGTAGAACACAAATTCGTAAAAATTTTCTGAAAATTCCAAAAAATAAAAAAGTTGAGGGGTTATATGGGGTGCTTAAACCAGAATTCCGCCAGAGATGGTGGTTGAGTGCTACATAGTTGGTTGAGTGCTACACAGTTGGTTGAGTGCTACATAGTTGGTTGTGTGGGAGGGAGGGTTAGTTTTGCACATGGATGTGACACTTTTATATATTTTTTCTCAAACACTATTAGATATAATATATTAAATTTTATCTAATAGGGACGCATATATGTGGCAAATCTGTTGGTTAGAAATGTCACCAAAATCTCTCTCATATCACTGCCTAAAGGAGGATACTTTGGAACGTCTTAATACTCGTGTTTATGTCCATTTCTTTCATTTGTTTTTTCGTGTTGGTATTGGTTCAATGAATCTCCTCGACCTCAGCTCTTTCTCACGCAAAGAACTTTATTTCACGTCCTCGAACCGTTGAGCTACCGGACATACCATATTTCCTGGCATACAAATCAAGTTCTTCAGACCAAAATTTAGTGCCTAAAAAAGGGGTAGGTCGAATTATAGACCAGGATGACTTTGGAGGACCAAAAATACCATGTGAAATGCAGCAGGATTCGGAAAGATAGCGATGATATTTCAATGTTTACACTCTATACTATGCAGACTTTTAAACTGGAAAAGTACAGTATA
>NC_068988.1:87693739-87698938 GCF_001194135.2 Octopus bimaculoides
TATATATATATATATATTTCAATTTTCTGTATTTTCTAACACAAAAGTCCTTTTTTTTTTCTAACCAAAATATACAGCCCCCCAAAAGGACGCTCAACTTATACAGCAAGACGACTTCGGAAGACCAAAGATTCCATGTGAAATGCAGCAGGATTTGAAAAGATAGTGATGATGTTTGAATGTTTATGCTATATACTAGGTGGACTTATATGCCGGAAAATACAGTATCGTTTACGAGGAACACAAACAAAAGCCACCATCACTCAAGCGATGCCAATGTTCACCCCTCACATAAATGTAACCGTCTTCAAAATTTCTTTTTTAAGCCGATTATATCGGCCACAATATATTATCTGAAAAATTCTTTTAACTTACAAGGGACGACTGTTAAGTCTACCTGAGCATAAAAAGAGACACCTGAAGTTAAATACAAGGTATTTGTTTAACATGCAAATTTTGTTTCCAAACAGTTATAGTAGTAGTAGTGGTGGTGTTATTTTGATTTTATGAAAGACTGTCGATAAGCCAAATAACATTTTACAAGCATCAACCGCATGTATAACGGGACCTCACAACTTTCATACATACATACATGCATGCATACATATATATATACACACACATGCAAATTATGTATTTATAAGAGCATATAGTAAACCATATCAAACTCCAGTACTTATTGCAGCTTGGTACTTCTGTCGACTCTATTTATCAAACTGCCACCTTATAGGACATAATAGAAACACACGCACCAATTTCTATTCAACGTTGTATCTTCACAGTTCACAACCTTATGTTTCGTGCTAACGCTTTTGTTAACATTTGACAAAAACAGCAACACCGCACAGACTACTTACCTGTAAAGATACTGTTTTGCATAAAAATGATTCTACTAAACCTAACCATATTGAGTCCTTCTTCAACAACTTATATACACTGACGTGTAACCATATTTTAGTTATATATGTGGATGTGTACACTCTCTCACCGAGTATATAAATATACATTCCACTTAATACTTACTTATACATAGTTTGATTGTACCTAACATGTTATTTAAATTCCTACAGTATACATAATCATATATATATATATATGTATATATATATATATATATATATATAAAACAAATAATGAGTATATGTATATATACGTACAGGTATGTGCATACCTACGTCTACCTGTATATATAGGTGCATATCTGGGTACAGGACATTGCAAACAAAACGTAGACATATATATATATATATATATATATATATATATATATATATATATATATATATATATATATATATATATAATGTGTGTGAATACATTTATGTCTATACGGTTACATAGTACACATACACACACAGAGAAGGCAAAGGTGAGTGGGCACAACATTCCAAAATGTTTTGTCACATGAAAAGCCGAAGCCAGACAGCAAAGAATCTATAATCATAAGAACTTCTGTATCATACCACGACACCTGGACCACATAACGACTCCACACCACCACCACTACGGTAGACAACAGAATATAATCACAAACTCACTTTACCATAACATTGCACAGGGTGTAGATAAGAATAGTACAACATTACCCATACATAATGGAACCTCCCGTCGCAAACGACAGATGAGAGTTATCGCAATTTTTTGGCCGAACAATCTGCATAGATGACTTGTTTATAATGATGAAATATTTATGCTGTATATTAGCTCAACCCCGCCATCAAATCGATGTTGCCTCTAGAGGTGCATGGTGTACCACACGTCAGAAGTAGAAGTGATCGCAGAGCAAACGTGAGGTGATGGGTTTTTGATGAAAAACACGAGTTCACCCGGTCATGTGGATCGAAACCACAATCTCGCGAACGTGGGTGCAACGCCCTTAACCATTTGGTCACGCGCCTTCGCAACCCATATATCACCATATGAATATCATGAAATATATTTCATTTAGCTATATCTACCTATCTATATCTATATCTACCTATCTATATCTATATCTATATCTACCTATCTATATCTACCTATCTATATCGTTTTTAAATATCGGGTTAAAAACTCTTTGGATAGAAAAATTCGAAGGCTGCTCGAATGGATTTGGTAGACGGAAACTGAAACAAGCCCGTCGTATATATGTATATATATATATAGTCTGTCATACCGGCCATGACGAAGGGAAATAGCCCTGAAACTCGAGTCGCCTTTATATATATATATATATATATATTTATATTTATATATTTGATCCTTTATATTGAACACTCAATATTTCATCTACATTCAATACTTTATTTCATGGTGCCATCCATTTTTATTTTATTTTATTTTATATTATATTATATTATATATTCCATATTCTATACCCCACATTAGTTCTGCAGGAATATAAATAAAACATAAAAAACAGACAGTGTTGGAACTCTTTTAAGCAAAATAATATATTCCTCTATACACAATCATACATAAAAACACACCTTTTTTGTATTTATTCTTACTCGCATATATATATATATATATATATATATATGTGTGTGTCTGTGTTTGTCCCCCCCTCCCAACCATCGCTTGACAATTAACGATTCTAATAATAATAATAATAATAATAATATTTTCTGCTAAAGACACAATGTCTGAAATTTGGTGAGGGGCGGGAGGTGTTGGCTAGTCGATTATACCGACCACAGTATGTAACTGGTACTTATTTCATCGAAGCCGAAAAGATGAAAGGCAGAGTCGATCTCAGCGGAATTTGCACTCAAAACATAAAGACGGACGAAATGCCGCTAAGCATTTTGTCCGGCGAGCTAGCGATTCTACCAGCTCACCGCCTTAATAATAATAATTTATTGACCACAAGGGCTGTGAAAAACAATTAGGACAATAGAAAAACAAACGACAGAGGGGATTTATAAAGGAACAGGTAAACAATAAAAAACAATAACATTTAACAAAAAAAAAAATTCTCACAAATTCACCAACAGGGCGAAGCCCCACCCAAGGGCTACCAAAAGAAGCCTACAGATCCAGAGCTACTTTATTCACCAAGAGTAAGTACCATGGTAAGTGCTCTTCTCTCTTCTGCACTCCGCGGCCAACAAGCGCCTGCAAGTGGACCCACTCACTCGAGCCATTCTGGCCACATTCACCCACCTTTCAAGGAATTTACGGGTGGGTGGCACACCCTTCTCAACCTTCACCTTCGTTTTCAAATGGAATTTTAAACTGTCGATGTTTTGGCCGAAGTGGAAAGTGACTATCTTCAGTCCTTTCAGTGTTGCCCACCATACAACCCTTTTCGTCATAACCACCAGGCAGGGGAAGACTATCTGCTTTTCCCGGCAGCGGGACGAACTCCACGATGGAGTCGGCCTATAGCCGGATCCGTCCTTACACGTGATAGCAGCTGGTTCGACATAACACCACAAGTTAGCAATGCTCGAGCAGTGTGCGAACGTGTGCAGGACGGTTTCGTCGCTCTGTGCGCATCTCGGACAGGCGTGGTTAATGATGCTGTCGTGTCTGTAGAGTTTATCCCGAACAGGCAATGCTCTCCACCCAACGGTAGCACTAAGGATTTCTAGAAAATGTCTATGCACGTTATCTATGGATTCCGGCCTGAAAGTCTCCAAGAAAAGACCTGCCAGTTGATTTCCATCGACGCTCAGTTTCCTCTAAGACGTCCTCTATCTTTCCCGCTACTAACCCTCTTTAGAATGCTGCGATGGAATATACACTGACTGGGAGAGGGTTGTGAGCACCAGACGGCACTGGAGATGCCGCAGTCTACACTACATTGAGAGTTCTAACACACACACGAGAGTGAGAGAAAGTAAGACGTTATATAAGATGTAAGATACAGATAAAGTGAGTGAAAGACAAAAGAAAAGAGAGAGGGAGGAATGAAGAGAGAGAGGTAGAGAAACAAAATGGAACCACCACATTGGGGTGATGGTCTATCGATGATCAATGGCAAGTGGCGGTCAGTTATTGGTTAATTACAGTGGTCAGTTAGTAAGTGGAAGATCAGCTCAACTGTAAGATATATAATTTATTGCAAATCTTAAACAATAAACGTGTAGTGGCAACGAAGGGATAGACAGTGGTGGCCAGCCGTGGCTTAATTATAGCAGCTGACCAATTGAACAGTAATTAATAGAGATCTGTACTAACAACATTTGCGCTTTTAGCATTTGACTCACTGCAAGTGAATTCTATCATAGGTGAGCGTATGTACGTGCATCAAATTATTACTGCCTGACGAATCAAAAGGTATAACAATCGCATTTCGAAGTTTCAACGACTATTAAATAACATATAGAAGAGTTGGAATAAATACCGCGTCACATTTCTCTCAATCCACAGCTCTAATAGTAATCCTTTCTACTTTAGGAACAAGACCTGAAATTTTGCGGAAGGGGACGAGTCGATTACATCGACCCCAGTGTTTTACTGGTAATTAATTTATCGACTCCGAAAGGATGAAAGGTAAATTCGACCCCGGCGAAATTTGAACTCAGAATGTAGGGACGGACAAAATACTGCGAAGCATTTTGCTCGCCGTGCTAACGATTACTGCCAGCTCGCTGCTTTAAATAATATTTCTTTCTGATTTAGGCGCAAGGACAGTAATTTCGAGGAAAGGTGGACAGTCGACGTCAACGACCCCAATACATAATTGGTACTTCATTTTATCGAACCCCCAGGAGGACAGAATGGCAAAGTTGACCTCGGTGTAATTTGAAATAGAACCACAGGCATCGGAAAAAATGCTGCAAAAAGCTACAAAGGATGTCGAATAACCATGTTTATTATATACAAAAGGCGGATCTTTTTTAAAACGGGGGCCACCTTTTTCATTAATGTTTTACGTAGTGTTTTTGGTAGCGAAAGACTTTCAAACTTCATATACTTATCTATTTTGTGTTATAGAACAGAAAAATATTTTTGTATTCGAATTTATTTCATGTAAAAAATTGTCTTATTTCGATAATTTCAACCAATCACTGACAAGTATTCAGTTGTTTACATTTACTCCTTTGGCTCACTAAGCGATGTAAAGCGTATTTAATCTCCATACCTTCGTTTTATTTGCTTTTTTCATTTTAAATTTGCTTTAACCCTAACCCTAACCGTATGGTTAGGGTTAGGGTTAGAGTTAGGGTTAGGGTTAATTGTTTCAGAATCGTTTGTTTATGTAGTCGGCAC
>NC_068988.1:87699166-87700771 GCF_001194135.2 Octopus bimaculoides
CATAAGAACAAACCTCCTACATTTTTGTGAATAAAAAAAAAAGACAAATTTAACATAGGTTTCATGATATACACTCGGTATCCCATCTGTATGACAGTCACATTAGACGCATAGCAATTTTTAAAAAATCATATTTAAGAATAAAAGAAAAAAGCGCATCGCATACACCGGCATATACGTTCAGTCTCCGGAGTGAGGATGACTATTTCATCTCGCCGCCACTCTCATGGACGCTGAAAAATGGTGCTGTCCTGCCTCAAACGGATTGGCTGCTTGTTTCTCTAGGATTGGTCAAATTGGTGTAGACACCTCTGATGAGATATCCAATAAGGTTCGAAAATCGATTGAGGTTATTCAACATTTTTGTCAATATACGGAGAAATAGTTAAATTTGCCCTATTTGTACATCTGGTAGGTAAGGCAGGCGCAGACGCAGCTGGGTTGCAAGAAGTTTGCCTCCCAACCACATGATCCAGGCTCAATCCCATGACGTGACACCTTAATCTATAGCCTGCTACAGCCTCATGTCAACCAAAGACTTTGAGTGAATTTGGTAGACGAAAACTAAAAGAAGCCCGTCGTGAGTGTGCGCGTATATTACGATGCAACTTTGTAAATCATTCGGTCACACTGCGTCTACTGAGAGAAGTATACGCGTTGATTAAGGACAGTATACTTGTTCAATATGCCCACACATGTTCACTAAACTATTTAGCCACATTGTGTTAAGGGAAGTACACATTCACTGCACCCACTAAAGGCAGTATGTATGTTTACTATTCTATTCGGTCACACTGCGTCTACTAAGTGAAGTACACATGTTAACTGCGCCTACGTAGGTCAGCAGACATGCGCATGCATTAAATTTAGATAATAAATAAATAATGAAATGAACCAAGGGAACTAAATCAACTAGCTCGATGGTATGACTGAGGAGAATTTCTTTTATCGACAACAGCTAGTTAAGTTGTACACATATATTTAAAACGGTAGAAAACACTAATTTTAAAGCTAACCATGAATAACCAAATTATATATTTACATAGAATGCAAAGAATGTGTAATTTACATACATATGTCTATGTTATTTATAAAAAAAAAAAAAATTACAAGTTTTACTCACGGTGTAACTAACAATTAAGAATCATTAAAGCGGTAGAATATAATGCATTGCGGTGTTTAGTTAGATCTTAACGTTTTACGTTCAAACCCAGCCAAAGTCTGCTTTGCCTTTCATCCCACCTGGGATACAAAACAAAAAAGAAAAAATCTTGAGGTCGTCATAATTAAATGCTCACCACCTTTTTTTTTTTTAGAACAAGCATGCATGAACAACCATTTTTGAGAAGCGAGCCACATGTAACATTGCTCATCAGCAAGCGGGCCGCACTACCAAAAGAAAAAGTTCAAGGTAATTTTTCATTGACGTGCCATTCAGAAAATCTTTTGGGCTACAGTTTGCCCATGACTGTTTTAGAAGATCAATAACGGTATTTTATTAATCCTCTCTACTCGTCACGCAAAATTGAATTTATGAAAGTCACACACATCCCCCACTTTGACCCAAATTCGTGATCTATGATTAAACCATGTGATTTGAAAAAA
>NC_068988.1:87700934-87704891 GCF_001194135.2 Octopus bimaculoides
ATTAAAGTATAGAAATGTAATGAATTTTTTGTAAACAAGAAAACAAATAAATAAATAAATAAATAATGGTGGTGCTTGTTTTCGAAACTCTGCGAGGTAAATAAATCAAGAATTAACAATATAGGAAATCGATAAATTTGCGTTTTTTTTTTTTTCCAAGGTAAACACAACATGGTTGTATGGTTAACTAGTTTGCTTCATAACAACGTATTTCGGAGATCGAGTTCACTGCGCGGCACCTTGAGCACAAGTGTTGGCAGAAGGTAATGAATACGTACACCAACCGTTTTCGGCGCCTAACCCTAAACCCCGAGTGTACGTATTCTTGACTTTCGCCCACGTGTAATTCAATAACCTAGGAGTTAACCAAAGCCTTGGGAATTAAATTTGATACACAAAAATTGTCCCGAATCCTGTTAGATTAGAAAAGTGCTGCACTTGTTCTTGAAGGCAAACATTATCCGACATCCGGTATTACACCTTCCCCTGGGGCTTGAATAACTTTAGTGGCGCACTCTCTGGTCAGGTTTTCAGTCTCAAGGAAAGCTACGAGGCATGCTTTCTCTTCCGCCCATCTCTCCCACTATTCAAGGAAGTGTCATGGCCTCGCAAGGTGTTATGGTCGTCGCCTTGCCTTCTCTGATTAAATAACAAAGATAATAAAATTTATCCTACAAGAACTTTCAAAACGTTGAACGTATATTTTTTTTAAACTGGTTTAAAATATAGTTTAATCACTGAAAATAAAAGTGGAGAAATAGAAAAATAAATAAATAAAACGAATATTTAAAATAATGTTGTAGGGTAAAAAGTTGCGCTTTCCCTCCAAAATCCTTTTCATAATAAAAGCAGTGAAAATATCGAAAAGAAGTCAATTTTGTGGTAATGAGTCATTATTTAACAAGCGAAGGCTTAACAGATATCAGGTCCTAAACTCTTGTAGTGCTAAAGTTATTCTCTCAGTGCTAATCCTCAGAGTTTGACGAAATATCGTTGATTATCTAAGTTGTGATCAGCAATATTCGCTAAAATCTTGAGGAGTGCATAAAGTACTTGGTAACTACTATAAATACTTCTTATTACAATAACGAATAGCGTTTCGTCTTGTTTGTAAATTCGGTCGTACTTTCGTTCATTTTAAAACAGTCATAGACAAACAGCGGTCTGCGGAATTTTCTGAATGGCACACCTAGCGAAAAATTACCTTGAAAGTTTTTAAGTACTCCGGCCCGCCTCCTGATGAGCCATGAAAAAGGTTGCACCTGTCTTACAGTTATGTTGTTGGCACTCCGTCGCTTACGACGTCGAGGGTTCCAGTTGATCCGATCAACGGAACAGCCTGCTCGTGAAATTAACGTGCAAGTGGCTGAGCACTCCACAGACACGTGCACCCTTAACGTAGTTCTTGGGGAGATTCAGCGTGACACAGAGTGCGACAAGGCTGACCCTTTGAATTACAGGCACAACAGAAACAAGAAGTAAGTCTGAGAGAAAGTTGTGGTGAAAGAGTACAGCAGGGTTCGCCACCATCACCTGCCGGAGCCTCGTGGAGCTTTAGGTGTTTTCGCTCAATAAACACTCACAACGCCCGGTCTGGGAATCGAAACCGCGATCCTATGACCGCGAGTCCGCTGCCCTAACCACTGGGCCATTGCGCCTCCCTTACAGTTACAATAGTTTCTGATTTAGGCAGAAGGCTAGCTATTTCTGGTGGGTGGGTTAGTCGATACCACCGACCACAGTACTTGACTGGTACTTTAGTTCATCAACGCCGAAAGAATAAAAAGAAAAGTTAATCTCAGGTGGATTTGAATCAGACTGTAAACAGCTAGAAAAATGTCGCAAGATATTTTTTCCCCGATGCTCTAACACGTCTGCGAAGTTTATTGCCTTTCATCTTTGAGTAATAACGAATAATTAAGTGAACCTTAAGTTTAGCTTTCGAAAAGTTTCACTTTGGAAACATTCGAATGATTATTTCGAAAATATATTTTTAAAATGCTAACTAAATTAATAATTAGCAGGTCGAATCAAAATCGATAAATTTTGTCTATTAAATATATTTTTCTTTTCTTCTTTTTTTTCAAGAAAATCAGTTCAAAAATATTTCATAAAAACGATTGAGAATTTGAAAAATCGATGAAGTTTGCATATTAAATGTAAAAAGAAAAAGTACACAAATACTTAATAACGATGACTGATTTTTTCATTCTCTGCTGGCATGGCTGTGTGGTTAGGAAGCTTGCTTCCAAACCATATGGTTCAAGGTTCAGTTCCACTGCGTAGCACCTTGGGCAAGTGTTTCTACTAATAGCCTCGTCGCATGTATCTGTGTGTGTCGTTGTGTGTGTCCCCCTCCCACTACCTCTTGACAACCGCTGTTGGTTAGTTTACATCTTCATAACTTAGCGGTTCGGCAAAAAATCCGATAGAACGAGTACTGAGCTTCAAAAAATTGTACTAAGATTAATTTGTTCGACTAAACTCCTTCAAGGCAGTGTCCCAACATGGTCGCAGTCCAACGACTGAAACAAGTGAAAAATAAAAAGATATTACGACAATTACCGAAGAAATAATTTCATTTTTCGCGTACGGTTGTCGAAAGATAGCCGACATTACTAAATCAACAATTTATATGAATCGACTCCCTCTCAATACCTCTACTTTGAGATTTTAAAAAGATTTCTAGACGAAACGAGTTTCAAGGTAAATGAATACATCTCAAAACAAAGAAGAAGAAAAAAAAAAGAAAGCAATGAGGAATCCTAGAAGTGTTTGTGTGTGTGAGAATGTTTCATGTAAATATACTGAATCGTTATAAACAAACAGTTGTTTACTTTTGAAGAGAACTTGGTTAAAGAGTAACAAGAAAGACAGAAGCGTTGTACTGAAAACACACACACACACACACATATATATGCACATATATATATATATATATATATATATGTGTGTGTGTGTGTGTGTGTGTGTGTGTGTGTGTGTGTATATAGGGGAGAATTCACAAAAAAAAAAGACGAAGACAGGTGGTGTAGACAACAAACAGATGTATTAGTATAACGCTCGGGAAATGAAAAGTCTTTAACGTTTCGAGCCTACGCTCTCCCACAGAAAGGAACACAGAAAGAAACAAGGAGAGAAAATAAAGAATGTGTTAGTGGCTAGCGATCTATCATGGCGAATGCCGGACAGAAGGGTCACACAGGAGAGATATGGAGAAGGGGAGATAAAGTAGTGGTGATCCCAAAACGAAGGTGCGCGTGCGTGTGTATAAGAGAGTTTGTATGTGCGAGTGGAAGAGGGCTGGTTATCTTGACGTGTGCGTGTGTGTATGTGTAGGTGTGAAAATGTGGGGCTGAGAAGTGGTCAGTGCTGGTGTGTTGTGATGTGATGTGTTGTGTGGTATAGTGGTGTAGTGGTGTGTGGTGTGGTGTGATGGTGTTGGGAGGTGGGCGAGGCGAGAACCACGAATGTTCCGTCCTGGTTTTCCTGTCCGTCTTTGTATCGTCCATCTGTCCGTATACTTTTATTGTCGTCTATTACGTTCTTGTTCCGTTTTGGGGATTTATATATCTTTTATCTTGTTTCCAGTCATTAGACTTCTTTCAGTTTCTGCCTACCAAATCCACTCACAAGGATTTGGTCGGCTCGAGGCTATAGTAGAAAACACCTGCCCAAGGTGTCACGCGGTGGGACTAAACCCGGAAACATGTGGTTTGGAAGCAAGCTTCTTACCATATAGCCACTCCTGTGCCTATGTGTGTGTGTGTGTGTGTGTGTGTATATATAATCTGTGTGTATGGATCCGTCGGTGTTGGTCTCCTTGAAGAATTTTTTGTTTTTGTTGGATGAATCGACTCCCAGTACTTATTTTTAAGCCTGGTACTTGCTCTGTCGGACTCTTAGGACGAACCGGTAAGTTACAAGGACGAAAACACACCAACACCGGTTGCCAAG
>NC_068988.1:87707653-87709120 GCF_001194135.2 Octopus bimaculoides
CAAATATCCACCGATAGAATAAGTGTCAAGCTTAAAATGAAAAGGCCTGGAGGCGATTCATTCAACTAAAACATCCTTCAAGGTAGTGCCCCACCATGACTGCAGTCTAATGATTGGAACAAGATATATATGTATATATACATATATATATATATACCTCTGAACGAGGTATTAACAGTAACTGCACGATAAAGTGAAGTATATTTGCCACTTAAATGTGGCTGACCCCGAGGGGTGGATGTTACTGTTGCTTTTAGCCCCAGGAGGACATCTCAGAACACGTGGATGGAAGAGTACTCATTTGATCTTATGGTCTCCCTGCCTCCATTGCTGTAACGCTACACTTTCACGCATATCTATCTATCTATCTATCTATCTATCTATCTATCTATCTATCTATCTATCTATTTATCTCTCTATCAGTTCGTTCATATACGTACATGAATGAGTTTTGGACATGTTTATAAACAAGTGTTAGTCTAACTAAAACGATACACTGACAGCAATGTCTTTACAGATGTGTTTTGATGCTATCGGTAGCCTAACATAAATTTACTGTGATGTAGTAAGCATGGACCCGGGAAAAGGGAGGGGGGTGCAGGTGGTTCAAGCACATCCCACTAAAATTTTTGTTGGGGTGCAATATCAAAATTTGCAACCCTACTTACTTTTCTCAGGTTTAGAAAATAGTGAGAAAAATGCTATCTGTAAAAAGTACTTTGAATAGCGTTTCTTCTCGAACAAAGAACATATAAAAATTTGGGGCCTGGGTGTGCACCCCCTAAGCAAATTTCGCTCCCGAGCTAGTGCGCAGTGGTAGTTGTTGTAACAGCATCGGTGGTGGTAGTAGTAACGGTGGCGGTGGTATTGTTCTCGATGTGGTGGCATTGTAGTAAAAGTAGTTATGTTTTATAGTTTAGCTCCAGGTTCAATCCTGAAGAGCATCTTTGCAATCTCTTATGTGTATATATTGGTAATGGTATCGGCCGTATCCTTTCGGGCTCGATAAAATAAGTGCTAGTTGAGTACTGGGGTTGATGTCATAGACTATCCCCCCTCCCCACAAAATCCAGGCCTTGTGCCTACAGTAGAAACGATCATCATCATCATCATTATTATTATTATTATTATTTTATGTTTGACTTTTGCTTTGCATTTGTACAATTTGGATCCAAGTCTCACCCAGAGACCTCAAGAGACAACAAGTTAGAAGTTCATGTAGGTGTTATGCTTAGGGTACCATATATTTCGATTTGTACATAGTGTTGTTCTAGAGAATGTTTAAGAAACCATAAAAAAATTATGTTTGTTTTAAAATTTGATATCACATAGACAGTATTTTACGTAGGATATGGGCAGTTCTCATGAGCACGATCTTTTGAACTTCAGCCATTTTGGGGTTTCCTGGTATCTGAGCTAGGTAGTAATCAGCCCGTTACTATTATTATTATTATTATTATTATTATT
>NC_068988.1:87711444-87713166 GCF_001194135.2 Octopus bimaculoides
ATTATTATTATTATTATTATTATTATTATTATTATTATTATTATTATTATTATTATTATTATTATTATTATTATTATTATTATTATTATTATTATTATTATTTGGCGAGCTAAGACAGTGGATGCTTAGCAGTATTCCGTCAGTCTTTACTTTCTGAGTTCAAATTCCGCCGAGGTCGATTTTGCCTTTAATCCTTTCGGTGTGGATAAACTCTGGAATCGATATAAATCGACTTACCCCTCTCCCGAACTTTCTCACCTTAAGCTAAAATTTGAAACCACTATTAATTATTATTATCATTATTAGGTGGTCAGCTAACAGAATCATTCGCATGCCGGGCAAAATACTTAGCAGCATTTCATCTGTCTGGGTTCAAACTCCGCCGAGGTCGCTCAAATGGTGCCTTATTTTATTGATCGTGAAAAGTTGAAAGGTGACGTCAGCCGTGAGGCAATTTAACACTATATATATATGTGTACGTATGTGTTTTTTTCTTTAATGTGTATATGCGTGGTGCCCCAGCAAGACCACAGTCTTTGGGTAGAAATGCACAAAAGAATATAAAAAATATCTAAATATGAATTATATGACTCGTTCAACCCATGCTAGCATGGAGAATAAAGTTAAACTTATTACACGCAAACATATATACACACGCACAAGCACACGCGCGCGCATATATATCGCTGTGGGGCAGTTATCTCATCTGTCAGCATATATAAATTGTGCTTACTGCGGCGGTAAGGGCTTTTTAGCTGTTATTTCTAGTAAAGTAGGTGCTACCCTGCACCTTCAGTCACGACTAGTGACAATGGAAATTTTCTTTTTTGGTTTTATATTGCTGCCTTCATTATTATTATTATTATTATTATTATTATTATTATTATTATTATTATTATTATATATACTCTTCGAAACGCCTGTGTTAGAATGGGGACAGCTGATGAAGGAGATGTTCTCTATGTGGCCTGTGTGTTTTCTGTACTCGTTTAACATTTTGTCTACGCTTTGCTTGCAATGTCCTGTACCCAGATATGCATCTATATACACAGGTAGATGTAAGTATGTGCATACATGTACGTATATATGAATATACTCATTTATTATTTATATTATATATATATATATAGTCATATATACGCACGCATACACACATTTCTACGCATACATAAATTCACATATATAAATATACGCACATATATTTATACACGTATACACATATACACACACACACATATATAAGCACACAAACACACACACACACACGACGGATTTCCGTACACTTTCTATCCACCCAATTTCATGTACAAGCATTGGTCAACCTATAGTTTACACAATCATTCCTACGCCTATATTACTCATAGAATTTCTTTTGGAATTTACTCTTAAGTTTGGTCAGCTGTGGGTTCAAATCGTCTTCCTACGCACTTTTATCTTTTATGAAAATAAGGATGTAGTACAAGTGTATTAACATTTACTAAAGTTTTATTAACGTAGTCATACCATAGTTCAATATCACTATAAATAGGCGTAGGGGTGGCTGCGTGGTAAAAAGCTTGCTTTTCAACCACATTGTTCCGGGTTCAGTCCCACTGCGTGGCACCATAGGCAAATGTCTTCTACTATAGCCTCGGGCCAACCAAAGCCTTGTGAGTGGATTTGGTAGACGGAAACTGAAAAAAAAGCCTGTCGTATATATATATATATATATATATATAGTGG
>NC_068988.1:87713176-87715593 GCF_001194135.2 Octopus bimaculoides
GGCGTCTGATGTGGCTTTTTAAACCAGACAATGTTTTGAAAAAACACCCACACAGATTGCACCTCTGATTTGCACTACCAATACCTGCAAGTAAGTTCTGCTCATTGTGGATCCAAACATGTCTTTTAAGACCCCCATTGGATTTGCAAACCCTCTGGCACACGCCACATTCAAACGTGTGCACAGACATATAATCAGAATAGCTGGATGAGGTTTGTTTTCCATGGGTCCGCAGGTGAGATTATATATATATATGTTTGTGTGTGTCTTTGTGTCTGTATTTGTTCCCCACCCCATCACTACTTGACAATCGGTGTTCGTGCGTTTACATCCCCGTAATTTAGCGGTTCGGCAAAAAAAAAACAAAAAACAAAAAAACCGATAGAATAAATACTAGGCTTAAAAAATAAGTCCTGGGTGTCGATTTGCTCCAACACGGCCACAGTCAAAATGACTGAAACAAGTAAAATAGCAAAAGGAAGAATAGAGTATGACTCTGATGTCGTTCCAAAGTTAAGCTTGATTATTTCTTGACATACAAATATAAATAAGAAACATCTTTTCAGAATAGAAGACAGATGTATAACAACGAATATAGTTTTCAAAGGTGCTCTTTTCTAAGACTACACCTTCAGTATTACCTATGTGGAGTTTGCATAATCTCTACAATTAAACGCTCCAAAAGGTAACTTTCGACTCTGCCTATCCAAAAGGGTTTTTCAACCCCAAATTTACATACTATTATTTACAGCTTTATGAGCTTCGAGATTTCTCCCTCCCCCGACAAAAAATTTCAGTGTCAATAGATTTAAGAAACGGAGCAGTAACAACTGCTAGCTTGTGGTGTTGGATGTTCCCATGATGGTGGAGATGATAGTAGTAGTAGTAGTAGTAGTAGTAGTAGTAGTAGGAGTAGTAGGAGTAGTAGCAGCAGCAATAAAAATAATCTGCGGTGGTTGTATTGTAGTTAGTGCCGGATGTCTAGAAGCGGGGGGGGTTACTCCCAAGGAGCCTATAACAAAGTCAAAACTATTAAGCAGTTTCCTGGTGGCCCCTACTAGATTCTGGGGTCCCTAGGTTACAACCTGCCAAGAGTATAGGTAAATATACAACACTGGTTGTGGTTAATTAATTATGTTCACTGAATATTAATTATGCTAAGATGTATTACATTTCCGGTTTCTAAGTTTGAGTGCGCGTGTGCGTATGTGTGAATTGGTGGAGGAGAAGAGAAAAGAAGAAGAAGAAGAAGAAGAAGAAGAAGAAGAAGAAGAAGAAGAAGCAAGGGGGAAGGAAGAAGAAGAGGGAGAAGGAAGAAGAAACGGAGAAGAAGAAGAAAAAGAAGAAAGGGAGAAGGAAGGAAGAAGAAGAAGAAAGGGAGAAATAAGAAGAAGAAGAAGAAGAAAGGGAGAAGGAAAGAAGGAAGAAGAAGAAGAAAGGGAGAAGGAAGAAGAAGAAGAAGAAGAAGAAAGGGAGAAGGAAGGAAGGAAGGAAGGAAGGAAGAAAAAGAAGAAGAAGAAGAAGAAGAAGAAGAAAGGGAGAAGTAAGAAGAACAACAAGAAGAAGGGAAAAAGAGGAAGGTACAGAAGGAAGAAGTGGAAAGACGATGGGAAAAATGAGGAAAAGAATCGAGAAAAGAGAGAGAAAAGAAAAGAGAAGTCAAGGGAAAAAAAAAGAAAGTGATCTCGCAATTCCACATCGATCAAATATGAATGCGTTAGATAAAATGTTAGTGTAACATCCATTATCACTATTTCTGGACATATAAGAGATAACAAGAGTCAGAAGGGGGAAGACGAAAAAGAAGAGATGGTGGGATATAAAACTGGACTATGTGAGAAGTACTACAATAGACATCTGTGTTTTATCAGTGTGTATGTATGTAGGCACACACACACACACACACACACACACGCACACACACACACACACACACACGCGCGCAGACACACACACACACACACGTATATATAGTTGGATAAAATTTGGGTAAAAACTTTGTAGTAATGCTACACAAAGCTCATCCACAGGTATTGGCTAGACTGCCCTGGAGAGAGAGAGAGAGAGAGAGAGAGAGGGAGAGAGGGAGAGAGAGAGACAGTGATAGATAGACAGGTAGATAGATAAACAGACAACAGATAGGTAGATAGATAGATAGATAGATAGATAGATACATAGATAGGCGCAGGAGTGGCTGTGTGGTAAGTAGCTTGCTTACCAACCACATGGTTCCGGGTTCAGTCCTACTGCGTGGCACCTTGTGTGAGTGTCTTCTACTGTAGCCTCGGGCCGACTAAAGCCTTGTGAGTGGATTTGGTAGACGGAAACTGAAAGAAGCCCGTCGTATATATGTATATATATATATATATCTATATCTATATATATATATATATATATATATATATATATATATATAT
>NC_068988.1:87715807-87716596 GCF_001194135.2 Octopus bimaculoides
AGATAGATAGATAGATAGATAGATAGATAGATAGATAGATAGACAGATAGATAGCAAGCTACATAAACAAATAGAATAGCCAAAGAAGACAGACATACAGACAGACAGCTAGCTCTGTGTGTATATGCGTATGCTCTTTATATCTTCATAACTTTACCCGCTGTTATCTTGTTACACATGTAAACAGTAACTCATCAACTGATTACACTTAGAGCCAAAACTACATCACACATCACCACTATTTTTACATCCTGGCCTGCCTGTCCTAATCAATAAGGGAGCTTCTATGTGATCGTCCGATCTGTTTGAAACAAACTGCAAAAACAATAGATTAGTGTCTTTTATTACCTCCGCCTTCGAAGGCGGAGGCATTGTCTTTTAGTCGTATTTGTTTGTCTGTAGACAAGATATCTCAAGAACCGCTGGATAGATTCGGATGAAATTTTCAGAGATGTTTGGCCTCGTAACTGGCACGAACTGATTAGATTTTGGGTTCTGGACAAGGAAATGGTTCGTTTTCGACTCGATGTCGATATCGGGACAATGTCTTCCAGATCTACACTATTTAGGAGATAAAGAAAGTATTTGTCTTGAAAATATCATATCCAATTTTATTACACACGTCACTTGAAGCAAATGAGAGTTGTAAATAAACACCGTGAGATTTTCTACGCTGCTCTGGAGAAATTCAGCGGAATTAGCATCTAATATTTTCTGGTGAAAAAACTCATCTTGTCCGATTACTCGTACATCACACATTTTGGATCTTCTTCAAAAAATTCAGGGATC
>NC_068988.1:87717326-87718620 GCF_001194135.2 Octopus bimaculoides
CACACACACACACACACACACACACACACACACACACACACACACTCTCTCTCTCTCTCTCTCCGTCTTTTTTCTTTCTCGCTCTTTGATTAATATACCCACTCTATTGACAGATATACAAGCGTCGAATTTTTCTGACTTATGGTGGCTTAAACGACTATATATATTATCAACCGCGCACACGCAATGCATGTTTTGTATGTTTGCCGGTTCGCTTCGATAAAGCGGCCAAAGGGCGACCCCCTCATTTACATTGGGTGTTAAAACACCTGAAAACCGTAGACGGGTGAGACAACTCGCCCCAGATCCCTACATACTTACATACATACATACATACATACATACATACGTACGTACATACATACATACATACATACATATATGGTTGGAAGAACAACATACGAGAAATAGAACTCATAGCATAAAGTTACAAAAGTCGTTCAAGGGCTTGGGAGTTGAGTGTTGTGTATGGTACTTATCACACACACACACACACACACTTTGTGTGATACCCCAGCATGGCGACAGCTTAATGCTTAAGACAAGTGAAAATATAACTGTTTGACCTGTCAAACATTTGAAGGGTAAAGGTTACTAGCTAAGTTAGAGAGAGAGAGGGAGAGAGGGGTGAGTGGGAGAGAGTTGAAGATATACTGCATTAATGTCAGACAAAGGTCAAAGTGAACTCTGGATCGCGGAAGTCAGTTTCGTGATATTTGTGCCCTTATATCGTTTGTGCCCTTATATCATTTCTAATGCAGAAGACCATAACTGGACGATATTCTCACCACAATTATACCACCAGACAACAACCATGATACCACAACAATGCCATTGCACAACAACCACAAGAACAACAACTGGAGCACACGCACTTCTTCCCCAACGACAAAACTAGCGCCAGCTCCACTCACTCCACGTTGCAGATGCTACCTTCACTGCAATCCACACTAGGTTACTTCACAGTTTTTTCTGTATTTGATTGAGAAACCAGTGGTCTACCGTTGAGTTAAATGTTTTTAAGAGATAAAATTTGAAAAGTTGCATTCCCTCGCTTTCGGTAAATATGTTACTTATTTTTGGTAGTTTCTTTTACTTATTTAGTCCCTCGATAGCGTGAGGTATTAATACACAGTTAATGCCCTTTTTATATATATTTAAATATATCTATGGAGAAACGATGAATCTTTTCATTACGAAATTTTTCGTTATTTTTTCATTATGAGGTTTTTTTCACGCTGACTACTTGATAAATTCTTATAAAGAATTTATCCTATATTATATTATATGTATG
>NC_068988.1:87719537-87720295 GCF_001194135.2 Octopus bimaculoides
ATATATATATAACAAGTCTATGCCTCAACAGACTAACCACAATCGGAGACCACCGCCAAACCACACATAAACAAGGAAGCTAGCTCTACGCACCAAATTATTACTTTTAATAGTCTACGGAATGCCCTCACTTCACACTATACTTATTACATAACCGTGTCACTGGCGCCAGCTCCACTTCACTCCACGCTACAGATGTTACCTTCGCTCAACACCGGAGACACCAGCTTTACTTCACTCCATTTCATAGCACAGTTGCTACCTTTACTCCACACCATACTTATTACATAACTACGGCACAAGCGCCAGCGTCACTCCACTCCATGTTGCAGATGTAACCTTCATTTAACACCTGAAGTGCCAGCTTTACTTCATTCCATTCCACGTTGGAAATGCTACCTGCATTCAACGCCAGCTATACTTCACTCCGCTTCATAACACAGACGCTACCTTCACTCCAAACGATACTTATTATCTAACCACATCACAGGCGCCAGCTCCTACTTCACACGTTTTCATACTCACCACTCATACAAAACTTCATACCATAGACGCAAGTTCACGCCACCCCACAGACGCTACCTCTACTTCCACAGGCTCTGGTTTTATTCCACTCCAAACTACTCCACAACAATAGACACAAACTCTACGTCACTCCACCGCCACAGACGCTGGCTCTACGCTACACTTTACATCACCACCTAAACACACACACACACACACACACACACACACACACACACACACACACACACACA
>NC_068988.1:87720469-87722404 GCF_001194135.2 Octopus bimaculoides
CAGGGAGAAGGACAGAGAATGAGGGTAAGAGGGCAAGGAAGAGTAAAAATACTTAAGTAGGTACGGAAGCTTCCCTTAACGACATAGCTACTTACGTAATATTTTTTTACTTTTATACCAATTAAATACAAATTTGGCCTATATATATATATATATATATATAGATAGATAGATAGATAGATAGATAGATAGATAGATAGATAGATACACACGCGCGCGCGTACAGGCGTACACACAGATTCATGCTGTTATTTGTGTTCACAAATAACAGCATTCAAATCAACGCAAACCGTGTGTGTGTGTGTTTCTTGCTCGCGCGCGTACTGGCATGTGTACCGTATTATGTACAACTACCCCAAAGAAAGAATCAGACTATTTCTTGTGAAGAACAAAACTTTCCAATACCCAAACTAAATCTGTCTTTATTTTCCTAATGGTTTTAGATTTAAGATCGCGGCCATGTTGGAGCACCGCCATTGATTTATTTCCTTTCAGTTTTGTTGTCGGTTTATGACTGAAAGTTGGTCTACGGTTGAATTTCAAGCAGCTGATCTTCCTTGAGAGTTATCTTGAACGGTTGGCTGGTCTGGAATCGTCGTTAGGACTTTATCCAATGTTATTATTTTTTATTAATGTCTCAGTAGAGGTCTCTTATATTTTAGATTACTTTAGATAGGCAGTCGAACAATTGAGGACCTCTAAATATCAGACTGGTACAACAGAGCGTTTTTGCTCGAGATTTGGAAGATGGTATATTTGGAAGCTGACAGTATTTACTAGTTCGTACTTTAAAATTCCCTCTAATGCCGAAGTTTGGAACGTGTCCTTCCAGGATTTTTCATACGTATATATGATAGTATATCTCTCTTCAGCATTCAAGAGTGTAGAGATAAAGAGCTTTCAGACGTTCCCAGCAATTAAGGCTTTTTACCGAAGTTAATATTTACCTGTGAACGTTAATTGTAGCCCTTTAAAGAATGAAAGAATAAATACACACACATATACATATGGTAAGAGGCTTCCTTCCCAACCACATGGTTCTGGGTTCAGTTCCACTTCTTAGCTTCTTGGACAAGTGTTTTCTGCCATAAGCCTTGTGAGTAGATTTGGTAGACAAAAACTAAAAGCCCGTTGTATGTGTGTGTGTGTATGTGTGTCTTTGTCTCTGTCTTTGTCTTCCATTACCATTTGTTGGTATGTTTACATCCCCGTAACTAAGCGGTTCGGCAAAAGATCCAGTAAAATAAGTACCAGGAGTTGTGAAGAAAGAATTTGTACGTAGTCTGTTTCTGAGAGCTATTCTATTGGACCTCTGTCTAATCACGTCTTTTAAGGTACACACACATACATAGAAAATGTGAGGTCATGGTAGAAAATTTTTACGATAGTTGATTCATGGAAAAGATTATGTTAAATTTTTGAAATGCAAATATGTGAATGAAAATTAAGTTCAGACCTCTACATGGTAGCTAGACCTGGTAGAAATAGCAGCCAAATCTTCCTCATAACACCCTACTGTCTTAATCCGACAATTCTGCCTATTATGTCGTTTGAATGAGAAACTAACTAAAGATTAAGATTATTAATCCCACAAAGAAGTGAAAGAAGAGAGACAGCATAGCGAAAGTTTTGGCTGACTGTCATCATGTACTCCTCTTGTTGCTAGCGAAATGGTATATGCCGGCTGTGTGAGCAACTGGTTGTTTTAATGGCAGAATAAACAGGGGAATTCCATTAGAAAAAGTTTTAATCGATTTTCTCGGTAACTATGGGGGCTAGGAAAAATTTACAAACCGCATTCTAATCTATGCACCCATCTCCACATGTGCGCCATTTTTCACGCGAATCCACCCAGCCGTTTGGCTGTGAATCTCAAGACAAGAATACAACGATCGCCCATGTCCAATTTATATTATATATATATATTTGTGTGTG
>NC_068988.1:87723190-87729499 GCF_001194135.2 Octopus bimaculoides
TATATATATATATATATATATACACACACACACGTAAGTGTCCCTTGTCAGCAAATAGAAAATGTGTTTCTGTGGCTGCACCCTTCGTCACATTTTAGTGACGGTGAATTTTCTTCTTGGTTCTGAATTGCGTCTAGCCACCTTGATTATGTATGTATGTATGTATGTATGTATGTATGTATGTATGTATGTGTGCGTGTGTGTGTATGCATATGTGCGTGCGTGTGTGTGCGTGTGTATGTATGTATGTATGTATGTATGTGTGTATGTATGTAAGGTTGTCCTTACCTTCGAAACGCAGAGTAGTTGAAACGGGGACAACTGATGAAGGGGAATACTCTTTATGTTGCATGTCTCGTTTCTCTGTTTTTTTTTCGTTGTTCGAAAAAAAGTTCGTTTTCTATGTTTTTGTTTTTGTTTTCGTTTATATGTTTTCGTTTCTCATTGTGTTAAGAAATAATTGAGATTCAGTCGAACTAGGTGAAGCACCAAGTCAGATGATGGCATTGCATTTAAATCGCTGTAATGATTGCATTGTTTATTTAAATGGGGCTGCTTGAAACGGTTTTACTGCGTTACTACTTGATATCCTGTTGCTTATTTTGATTATAATTTTTTTAATTTCTTTTTCATTTTATCTAGTTTCAGCTCATAAATAATTTCACAGCGAAATATCGGTGGGTCTTTTATCGCAAATAGCTGTTGCGTGGTAGTAGGGCGTACTAGAAATAGCAACCAAATCTTTCCTTTTTCTGTAGAAAGGAGTCTTTTACGCGTGATTTCGTTGTCACATTTGTTGAAAGTATGCGAAATAACCTGGAAAAGAAAAACAAAAACCCGCGAAAAAAAATTCCGTTGGTGGGAAACTCCGCAGTCCCCATCGTCCCTCCCCCTTTCTTTTCCGGAAAAAAGTGGCTTGCAGCGGGTTTGGAGGTCAGATACGTTAAATGCACTCGAAAAAATGCATGAAAAGAAAAATCATTTCACACAGAGGTACGAACGAGTCCTTTACGAAATATTTACCTAACCTAATATCTCGTACTTAACCAACGCACAAACACACACTCACAGATACGTATACACTCATATACAAAATGTGACATCGACGTCGTCATCGTGGTATAAAATGTCTGTTACTATAGTTGACTATAGAAAGATTATTATTATGTTTCAATCCAAATTAAATAAAAATTACATATTGACACTCGCAGGGACCTTGAAAACTTTGATTTGACTTGGTGGAGCCGCTTAAGAGTGCATAGGCGACAGGCAGACAAAGAATTTTATACACACACACACACAGGCATGCAAACACATATGCATATAGTCACATAATACATAATACATATACACATGTATACATATGCACACGCACATTATATTTATGCATACGTATATGCACACCATACATACACACATGCATACGTATACGCACACACACACGAGTCAAAAAGAAGGCCTTGAATATGTGTTTTTGCTGCAACAGGCGTCATCGGCACAACAGGCGTCATCATCACAAAGTCGTCCTAACTTAACTTCTTGGCTGATGAGGTTGTAATATGCCCAAAATATATTTGGAATTATCTCCCGTACTTGCAGAAATGATTAAAACAATATTATTCACTAATATTCTTTCCCCACCTTGCTACATAACTTCTTCGCGTTAGCATTTTTTACGTTAACACTAATTTCAATATTTAACTGGGAGATAAGATTTATTTGAATAAAGGACAACATGATTACGACTTGAAACTATTTGCTCATAGGTTTATTTGATCAAGGCAAAGAAACACAACAGTAACGAGTACACTAGTAACAACAACAACAACAACAATAAAGTCATACATCTCAATGGAAGTGTACCTGATCGTTACAGCTATTTCAACTCTCGTAAAATACATAACGAGTGATATAATCGACACATGACTGGTAAACTCGTCAAAGTGTGTTAGTGGTTCACCTATATAACATTGAAAACTTAAATACGCTGGCTGTATTAATGCCAAAATACGACCGAAACTGACCCACTACGAAAGCAAACAAGCTTTGAAATAGCCATAAGGTTAAAGCGACATGATTAGTGGTTAGACTAACTTAATTACTAAATTACAAACTAGTAATTAGCTAAACAACAATAGCAACAGTAATAGGCACAAAGCCTGATATCTTGGAGCAAGGGGGCTAATTGACTTCATCGATCCCGAAAGGGCGAAAGCAAAGTCAACGTCAGCGGTATTTTAACTCAGAACGTGAATGCGATGCCACGAGGAATTTTGGCCGACGTTCTAACGATTCCGACAGGTCGCTGCCTTATCAATGATAATAATATTTTCTACTATAGGCACAAGGCCTGAAATTTTGGGGGATGAGGCTAGTCGACTAAATTGACCCCGCCCCAGTACTCAACTGGTACTCATTTTAACGACCCCAAAAAGATGAACGGCAGAATCAACCTTGGAATAATCTGTAATGAAAACCTACAGCCAGAAGAAATGCCACGAAGTATTTATCCGGTGTAGTAATGGGGTTCTGCTAGCTCGGTGCCTCAACAATAGAAAACAGTAATAAAAATAACACAGGTCTAAAAACTTTGAAGAGAATACAGTCGATTACATCGAAATAATAATGACAATGGCTTCTTATATATGTACAAAGCCTCATATTGGAAAAAACAAATTCAATTATATCGATCTCAGTACTTGACTGGTACTTTATTTTTTCAGCCTCAGTAATATGTAAGGTAAAACTGACCTCGATAGAATTTGAAATCAGAACATAAAGAACCAGAGCAAATATCGATTGCAAAACATTTTTGTCCAATTCTCCAACCGACTTAGCCAATCCAGAAAAAAAAGGACCACCAGACAATAGATTATGCTTGTGTTTCGGAGGATAAGACACTTGTTTACCAAGTCCGCCATTATGTTTTGAGCTAGTTGTTACAACCTTACCTCTGTAGTAACTCACACTAAAACGTGAGTAAGCAGTTTTTACAAAAGCTAGAAGTCTGAGTAAGAGAGTGAATGTGAGTGCATATATGTGTGTTTGGTAAAGAAAGAGAGCGAATGTGTTCTAATATGTACGTGTATGTGATTTTTCCATTGATGAAAAGAAGAGTAGTGATGTAGACAAAGCACGCCATGACAGCCACTTCTAACATCAATATATCAATATGTGTGTACTGGGCCGAAGTGGATTAGTTTTGGCCTAAGGGAACTATGTATACGCGTGGTGAGTGGGTACAAGTATGTATGTATGTATGTATGTATGTATGTATGTATGTATGTATGTATGTATGTATGTATCTATCTATCTATCTATCTATATGCGGCATGTATAATGTGTGTGTGTGTGTGTGTGTGTAACGAAAATAAGACAAGGTAGAAAATGCTAAAATAATTTTCTCATTATCGTTGCTATTATGCAAAAGTGTCCTAAGTCCAAAACTTTGCTTTTTCAGAAAACGAAAAAATAGTTTCACCATTCCATAGCAAAACCGTTGTGCTGGACTGACAATTTTTGATATCTTGGAGCAGCCGGAGATACAATAGTTTGACCAAAAGAACTGGTTATTGCAAGCAAAAATAAATATTGAACAAGATGCATTTAGCTAAATTTGGACATACGACAGTTTAACATAATGGCAACAATATATATATATGCACGGAAACATATACATATATAGCTATAAACATACATATATGCACATAAAAACCTGTACAGATATAAGCCCCAACACACATACATATAACTTAATGTCCAAATCCCAAGTTATATATATATATATGTGTGTGTGTGTGTGTGTGTGTGTGTGTGTGTGTGTGTGTGTGTGTACGCGTATGTGTTTATATCCATGTATCTATGCATATATATGTATATTATGCATGGCGCATGTGCATATATGTATGTGTGTGTGTGTGTGTGTGTGTACTTGACGATACTGATTTAGACAGAAAAACCAAAGTGTACATGTGTAAGGACACACACACACACACACACACACACACACACACACACACACACGCACACACGCACACACACGCACACACTGACGGCCACATACATCAAGAAGTTGACATCCATTCACATACAATATTCAGTAGTAGTTGCTAAGATACTGCTGTGTCCTGTTGTCAATGGTTACAGTATATACATTAACCACACAGACGTATTACAGTATATATGATGTAGATAATAACGTTGTCATCGACTGCATTTCTTACCAGCAACACATCAGACATCCCTACATCTATCATTATCGTTACCATCACCACCGTCGTCTTCACAAACAAAGTGGCTCTTCAATCGAGGGCCCCATGAAACAACTTACATAAAATGTCTTAATGCAATTAAAAACGTGAAAAATCTAGTAACGAAGAAAGCAGCCGGGAGTCACTCTTGGAACAAAGACGGACGGAGGACATGGGTGCCTAGAGAGGAGAAACGAGAGGTTCGTGTGGGTTTATGACGTCTTAACATTATTTGACGTGAAATATTTCAACATTTTGAGCCAACTAGCAACGGCCCAAAGCTGAGAGCTGAAAGTCGACCAAGCTGAAGTTACCAGAGCTTGTTGCCTTAATATCGCTGATGCTAAACACGGTGCAGATTTCAAAAACACCCAGTCAGGTGTTTTTAGGCATTTCTGGTAAAACTCTCCATTCTCTGGGAGGGCCATATTTCGGAGACAAGAGTAAGAGAAAGAAACATGCTGAGCTGGTAGAGTTATGTTGAAACAACAGGTGGTAAGCAATGTGTGATCCCATTGAGGAGAGATACAGAAGGATTAAAGATCGGTCGCTCTGTGGAGTTTACAATATGCAGGGCATCACAGGAGGCCTGTAGGTGGAAGGCAATTAAGCTGATTATGGAAGCAGCAGAAGTTACCCCAAGGGGGTTGTGGATCAGAAGTGAGCCTTGGAAGAGGTAGTATTACCTGGATTAATGCTAACTGGGCAAAGTTGAACGCTTGATCAACCCTGGCTGGGTTGATCAAGCGCTCAAATTTGCCCAGTTTGCCTGGGTTTCCTGAGTGAGAGTGTCTGATTGCTCAAAGGTCCGAAAGTGTGAAACATCCAATGGCTCCCAGGAAGCATCACTGATGATGATTGTGTCCAAGCGGATCACAAGACGATGGATCACATTGCATTATCATTTCACTATACATTTATTGTTCGAAAGGTAACTATGAATATTTCGACTGTATTTTCCAACTGGTGGTGATAGCTGAAGGGAGTTGTAAAGAAAAACAGAGAAGACGCTAGCCTTCATTGCAGGGCTGTAAAAATAGGATGGGCCCACATTTTAGGGCTGAATACTGTAGCAGCAGTTCTAATCGGAAGCATCATCTTCGCAACCATCGTCATCATCATCAAGTTTTACATGACAAAGGTACCTAAACGATATGAACTACTTTAAAATATGGCAAGCTTTTGTCCTGTTAGTGACTAAAGCTACTGCAATGTTGGAAGCACTTCTGAGTCTTATTCAGGTATCTGAGTCACAAGCGTTTCACCACTTAGCCTATACGAAGGGGTGCTGAAAAGTTCCTGGCTTTAACGATATCGCGAAAGGCCTGGTTGGATGTCCAACCTTCCGAGTTCTTTTAAAGGGCTCAGAAAAACTGAAGGACCACTGCAATAAATGTGGATGAATCTGAGAGGAGAACGTGTGGAATAAAATCATAATTAACTGATCGTCATGTATTTCCTTTTACCCAAAGCCAAGAACCTTTTATCATCCCTTCGTACAATTCGCCTGGGAAGTGTATATAGGTAACGACAACTGAATTGGTTTCCGTCTTCAGAAAGGTTCTTTCTGAGATTTCTTGCCAAACACAAACGAGAACATTTTTCTCAAAATCACGGAGATGAAAAATATGGACAACTGAAAAAACCTGCAGCTGATTAGGAATTCACATTTATATTAATAACTATTGGTGCACTTGGATATGTTAGTAAATATTTAAGAGACAATAGGGGAAAAGACACGATTAGCAAGCAAAGAATGGTAGCGACTAATTTGTACTTTACAGATACAATTGTGTAAGTAGTAACAATAATAAAAATATTTAAGACTTTATAAAGTCCGACATATAATAATTATCACTGTTGTCATCTGAATTCCAGCAATGTAGCTTTGTTTCTTTGTCAGAAACCAGCTTCTCACTTGTAGGAAGAATTCTAAACATTACACAGACGATACATATACAGATATTACACATACACAGGTACGTATATATATATAAATATATACGTATGTATACACGTACAAGTACAGAAATATATAACACGACATATGCATATATAT
>NC_068988.1:87729782-87730419 GCF_001194135.2 Octopus bimaculoides
ACACGCACACACACACACACACACACACACTCACACACACACACACACACACACACGCACACAGTAAGCTACATGCAACATGGAGAAATGAAAGGATCAGAGACATGAGATGTAACAGATTTTAATGTTAGCAGAAGGCAAAACATCGTAGTGAGGGAAACTGTGTGCAGAATGATAAGGCACAATTGCCATAACTAATGCTAGAAAGAAAGAGGGATAATTGGATATAGTGAGTGAGTGAGAGAGAGAGAAAGAGAAGGAGTGAGAGAGAGAGAGAGAGAGAAGGAGTGAGAGAGAGAAGGAGTGAGAGAGAGAAGGGAAAGCGTGAAATAGGGGTAGGTGGGAGTAGAGAGACAGAGAAAGGGTACCGCAAGTGAATCTAACAGAGGAACCACCAACAAAAGTTGACAGGTGTACGGTCGAGTGCATCCGAATGGTTATGAAAGCATAGAAAAGCCACTGGACCAGGAATAATCGCTGAAATGCTGAAAATATCCAGCGAAGTAGGGCACGTGTGATAGTCACTTGGATTGTATATAATGAAGGTAAAGTATCAGAACCAACACACACACACACACACACACACACACACACACACACACACACACACACACACACACACACACACACACACACA
>NC_068988.1:87731009-87732144 GCF_001194135.2 Octopus bimaculoides
ATATATATATATATATATATATATATAATACAAAGAATATATATACATGTATACACACATATATGTACATACTTACATCTACATGTGTATATATATGCATATCAAGGTACAGGACGTTAGAACAATGAACTACAGACAACAGAACGAACACATAGGAAAACGGAAAGCCACTTGGAATATTCCTTCATCAGCTGCCTCTATTCTAACCTGACGTTTCGAAGATAAATATATGATATATATATGTGTGTGCGTGCGTGTGTGTGTGTGCGTGTGTGTGTATGTGTGTGTGTAATAATAAAGGAAATAATGCAGGGAAGTGTTGTATACAGTGCTCAGGTGCACAACAACTAAAGAAGAAAAGAAAAAAACGGCCATCAGGTGTACTGTTGGCGGATTTCAGGAAGCATGGAAGTTTTGAAAGACGTAGTGTCTCGACAGCTAACGACTGATGCGGGTAGTTTATTCCATGCCTCAGCAATTCTGAGCGTGAAAAATGTTTCCGAAAGTCATGGGTGCTGTGTTGTTTTTTAGATTTTATAAGCATGTACGCAAGTGTTTGTCATATAGAAATATATATGAGCATACCTACGCAACTGTGCCCACCTCATGCCTGAGTTTGTTTCCTTATAACTTTCATAGTGTAAATTCCGATTAAGTCGAGATTTGCTGAAGAAATGTTCTTCCGAGGGGGTGAGGTGGAGGAGAGGCGTTTCAGATGGTTTGCAGGAATTGAATTTGTTTCCTCATAACGTCCAGGAGGGGGGAAAATGGTTTTCTTTAGTAAAATTTTCTACTTAAACTTTTCAGACGGTGCAGATTAGGAATGCAATGAAATTTGAAAATAAAGAAATGGTGATCGCATACACTTACATACTAACACACATCACATAACCCTGTCTTAATTATGTCCCCTTTAACAGAGGTCAATTTTTGCAATTCCTCACCTTTGGATTTAAAAGAAAATATGGGGAACGTCAGAAAATGCATCAGGATGGAAGTAATCGATTAAAACGCCCAAGAACAAGTCTTAGACATGGCCGTAGCCAGTAAAGCAACTTAGAAGGAATAAGTAAAAGGTACTTCAGTGCTTACACAGTAGAAATCTAAAACAGATAACCCTTCAGTGTTATATATA
>NC_068988.1:87732698-87733601 GCF_001194135.2 Octopus bimaculoides
ATATATATATATATACACACACACACTGGAAGACCAAACGAACTCCATCTTAAAAGTTCATTAATTACTGAGAGATTAAAGAAAAGAAATAGTGCCAATCAATAAACACACACACATATCTTATTTGAAATTTCACGTTTGAATGTACTTAACACCACATAGCAGCAGCTATTATCATTATTATTATTATTATTATTATTATTATAATATTCGTATAGAAATCCAATGTGCTTACGCGCTTTCGTTCCGAGGAACTAGCTCTCCTGAGCTCCATGTGACGAGCTGGGTGATTAGTTCGAGTTTTCTTCGTCTTTTTACCTTTATCCATGTTGACCTGACGTAGTAGTTGCAATACAAACTCAAAAGTTAAGCAAAACTTATATGAAAAGTAGTTGGTTAGTCATAAATCCTGCAGGTAACACCTTAGATTCACGCACAATTAACATGTCGATTGTATATACCGGCCATATATATATACACACACACAATATATATATATATGAATATGTGTGTATATAGATATCTATCAATATAGTGGGATATATTATATATTGACTTCGTGATGTTAGGGCCTGTTGTGGTGGTGATTAGATAGGGCGTTGTTATGGCTGTAACAATGTTATTGATAGGTGTTGGTGTGAGTGTGGGAGTGGTTAGAAACACTAGCAGTATTGTTGTAGTGCAAGGTGGTGTTGCTGTTGGTGATAGTATAAATGATAACAGTGCCGTAAGCGGTGGTAGGCGCTCAGTAGAAATGCTCTAGCATGCACTGCAAGGGCTGATGTAGTTGGAATACTTGCACAGTACTAGCAATTAAGTACAGTTATGGAGTGTCGTTGTAGTGTGGTGTTTGGTACTAAAGCAAATAGGAAGTGGTAGTGGTGGGGTTAACAAGTGTTGCAG
>NC_068988.1:87734354-87734956 GCF_001194135.2 Octopus bimaculoides
GTAGTCTCTCCCACCAAAATTTCAGGCCGTGTGCCTTTAATTATTATTATTATTATTATTATTATTATTATTATTATTATTATCATTCAGAATTTAACCTCACCACCATACACACACATACATAATATTTATATATAAACAAATACAGACGCTCATATACACATAATATTAACCATTCACACACACACACACACACACACACACACACACACATACAGATAGATATGCGTAACGCACTTATAGACAAATAAGCTTAAAAACACCGAAAGTAAAAGGTGATAGTGGTAGTGGTTGTTATCAGTGACTAAACACCGCTGTTGCTGCTGCTGCTGCTGCTACTACTACTACTACTACTACTAGCAATCATCAGCATCTTCATGCTAATACCACAACCTATATACGGTGTGTTTAATACGATTGGTGCAAGGAAACGAGAGCGCGGTTTTTTTTTTATCTTCCATACCCGCGTTTTTCCCTCCCTGTATGTTTTTTTTTAAATAATAAATATGATTGTGTGTGTATTCGAAATAACAGTCAAATATTCCTTAAAAGAGGTACACTTGGTCGCTATTTCGAGTTCACTAAGAAAGAAAGGGGAGATG
>NC_068988.1:87735975-87737050 GCF_001194135.2 Octopus bimaculoides
TGAGCAGAATTACCATTCGTCTTTTACTTCATTCACTGGACTACAGCCATGCCAGGACATCGCCTCGAAGCGTGTTAATCGAGGTAATCAACCCTTGTTTTATTTATTCGGTTTTAAAGCCTAGTACTCAATCCAACAGGTGCTCTTACCGAACTGCTAAGTTTGCAGATTGCTAAGCAGTAGTAGGGGACAAACTCAAAAGACACAGACAAAGCACCACTCACACAAATATGTACATATACATATATATATATATATACGACGGGCTTCTTTCAGTTTCCGTCTACCAAATCCACTCACAAAGCTTTGGTCGGCCAAGGGCTATAGCAGAAGACACTTGCCCAAGGTGCCACGCAGTGGAACTGAACCTTGAACTATGTAGCTGAGAAGCAAACTTCTTAAACACATTCAATATTTCGCTTTTCCTACGCATTACAAAGATCTTAAAACTTCCAGTCGTTGGTAATGACGACAAGGGGGTCATAAAAGTTATAACCACAATACTTTTGCTCACAAGTCTGTGTTCGATCCGACCTAACCTGGGGCAATATAATAAATAACAGGAGCAATTTGTCAACTGAACGATATAGGTCAAACGCTTGTATAGGGTCTATCATTACTGCAACCACCACTAACACAACTATTACATAACTACTAATACTACTGCTGCTGCTACTACTACTACTACTACTACTACTACTACTACTACTACTACTACTACTACTACTACTACTACAACATTTCGTATATACAATTTCATATAGAGTCAACTGTATCCGCCACCCAATTACAAATGTCACCATCTCCATAACAACCGCCACCACCACTATATTAATACTACTACTACTACTACTACTACTACTATGGCTGCTGCTGCTACTGCTGATACTGCTGCTACTGCTGCTGCTGCCCTGTCCAGGTAAACAGTTGCGACGATTGCAGACGATACAAAGTTAAAATGTTAAAATGAATGCGAACATACGTGTACACGCACATACATACATAGTCACACCTTCATACCTACACACACACACACACACACACACACACACACACACACACACACACACACACA
>NC_068988.1:87737750-87740472 GCF_001194135.2 Octopus bimaculoides
TAAAGCTCCACGAGGCTCCGGCAGGGGATGGTGGCGGACCCTGCTGTACTCTTTCACCACAACTTTCTCTCACTCTTACTTCCTGTTTCTGTTGTGCCTGTAATTCAAAGGGTCAGCCTTGTCACACTGTGTCACGCTGAATATCCCCGATAACTACGTTAAGGGTACACGTGTCTGTGGAGTGCTCAGCCACTTGCACGTTAATTTCACGAGCAGGCTGTTCCGTTGATTGGATCAACTGGAACCCTCGTCGTCGTAAGCGACGGAGTGCCAATAACATGTATGTATGTATGTATGTATGGCGGTATTCGTTCGCATGACTGTTTCAGGGAAAAATAAAGCAAGTGTTCTTATTTTTATGAGATATATTCGTCAAATTTGGGCCAGTTTGTGACCATGACATGTTCTTTCCATCTCATTCGATGAGTCCGAGTTTGGCCTCAATGACAGCCACCAGACGACTTCGGAACCAGCTACAGGCCTTCGTCACTATCTCCCGTTTTAGACCCTTGAAAGGCCCTAGTAATCCTGGCCTACAGCTCGTCCTTCGTGTTGCAGCAGGATTTGGTTGTCTCTCCTATGTATGTATGTATGTATGTATGTATGTATGTATTCATGCATGCATGGATGTATGCGCGTGCATGCATATAGTGTGTGTGTGTGTGTGTGTGTGTGTGTGTGTGTGTGTGTGTGTGTGTGTGTGTGTGTGTGTGTGTGTGTGTGTGTGTGTGTGTGTGTGTATAGTGAAGACCGGAACTCTGCGGAAGAAACATTCATGGTTCAACGGAGGGGAAAGCGGCTGTAGCTACGTACTGTGGAGTGCGAGAGTAAGGTGAGGCAAGTAAGACTATTTTGGTCATCTGCTGCACCCTTTTCCATTCCCAGTCATCTTGACCCTGTCTTACCACATGACTGAAGAAAAAAAATGTGTAGGTGGTATGAGTTATTTCCCCTGTGTCTTTAAAAAAAAATTAGTTATATAAGTTATATATATAAAGCTCCCTTCCAGGAGCTGTGTTATCGATTTTTTCAACAATCTAAGTATGTTACGAGGTTTCCAGACATGAGTTCTACTTACGTGTCAAGTTTTCATCAAAATCAATAAAACGATGTAAGAGGAGTTAGCTAACAACGCCACAAACACATACCGATTTTCTACATATGTAGTAGATATACACACGCACACGCACACACACACACACACACACACACACACACACACACACACACACACACACACATGTATATGTATATATACGCACACATACAAATATACACACGTGCGGGGGGGTGTATAACTAAGCAACAAGACAATCTGCAGTAAACAGTCGTAAAAAATGTGAAATTTAAGGACAAAGTGAAAGTAATTTGCGAGAGACACTGAAAGCAATGGCAATGACATCTCATAATTTTATAAATAGAATATAAAACTCGTTCGTTATATCACGTCCACAGGCACCTACATGTATATTACTTTTTTGTGATTTGCTATTTCAGAAATGGCAGTTGAGGTACACCGTTCCGATGTACTATACTAAAGAATGAACTCTATTGCGAAGGTAATTCGGTGGTTTGCATGTTGATGCATGACAGCCAACATAGTTTACATGTGAGCAATGTAATAATCCTGCATGATTAATGAGCTATACAGAAAGAACCGACAGGAAACGGTGATATACATACTATATACATTGGTTATGTCACACACGAGGAGTTGCTGAAAAGTTCCTGGCTTTAGGTAAAAGAAAATACAGGAGGATCAGTTAATTATAATTTTATTCAACATATTCCCCTCTTAGATTCACACACTTATTGCAGCGGTCCTTGAGTTTTTCTAAGCCCTGTAAAAGAATTCGGAATGTTAGGCTTCGAACTAGGCCTTTCACGACACCTTTAAAGCCAGGAACTTTTTAGCATTCCCTCGTATATATACATATATACATACGAGGGTGTGTTGAAAGGTTCCTGATTTTAAATAAAAGAAAATACAGGACGATCAGGTAATTATGATTTTATCCAACATATTTCCCTGTCAGATTCACACACTTTGTAGTGGTCGTTCAGTTTTTCTACACCCTGTAAAAAATTTGGAAGGTTGGGCTTCGAAACAGGCCTTTAGCGGTACCCTTAAAGTCAAGAACTTTTCAACCCCATTCCCCACCCCGCATTGTGCATTCAATATGTTGGTTATGTCACGTACCTTGTTTACATGAAATTATGGGACGCCACTGTCGTCACTTCCGTTTTCGTCGTCATTTCCATTATTTTAGGACAATTTGTTTTCACATTTTATAACTACCGTAAACTGCATGTTAACCCATAATATTAACGTCTTTGGGATCTAGTTCAAAACGGGAGCACCACTTTTCATTTATGTTTTATGTAGTGTTTTTGGTACCGAAAGACTTTTAAACTTCGTATACTTATCTATTTTGTGTTATAGAACAGAAAAAAAATTTTGTATTCGAAGTTATTTCATGTAAAAAGTTGTCTTATTTCGATAATTTCAACCAATCACTGACAAGTATTCAGCTGTTTACAGTTACTCCTTTGGCAGTTTAAGCGCTGTAAAGCATATTTAATCTCCATTACTTCTGACATTTTGCAGAGAGGCAACACACGTGTGTTCGTTTTCCTTCGTTTTATTTTTAATATAATTTCGTTAACATCTGCCTGAACTGTATGTGTACAACATTTGCCCTAACACTAACCCTAACCCTAA
>NC_068988.1:87740977-87742207 GCF_001194135.2 Octopus bimaculoides
ACACCTCTTGGCTGGTTATTTAAATATATGGATGTGTTTGTGTGAAATGATTTGAAAACGTGACTGCATGTATAAAGATGTGCGCGCGCACGATGCAGTTCGTCTGAGAGCGTTTGAATTAATGCTATGAACGTATGTGTGTACGATTGTGTTTGAGAGATGTGTGTGCATGTGTATGAAAGAGTATGCACCCACTTCGAGGCTGTGTGAATAAAGGTGCGCGCGTGTGTATATATATATATATATATATATATATATATGATGAATATTTCTGCGCGTATGTCTAAGTATAAGGGAGAGAGAGAGAGAGAGAGACAGCGAGAGACAGAGAGAGAGAGAGAGAGAGATGGGAGACTGTATGTGTATATATGTATGTATACTAGTGTGTATACGTATGTACGCTGCTGACTTCATGAATGCGGTTGTCTTTGAGCACATTTGCGCGTATTTGAAAGACTATATATATATATATTTGTGTGTGTGTGTGTGTGTGTGTGTGCGTGCGTGCGCGCGTGTGTGTGAGTGTGTGTGTGTGTGTGTATACTGTTACAGTACACAATTCATTGTCACGTTTAGTAAATATTGACTGGAACAATGATAAACAAAGAAAGGGAGGAAAGAAAAAGACAAAGAAAAGAGAGGAAGAAAAACAGAAGAAAGGAAGAAAGGAAAGAGAAAAGGCAAGAGAGGTAATAGTATGTGAGTGTGTGTTTCTGTGTGTCTTTTCACACACACACACACACACACACACGGTAGTGGCGTTCCAGCATGGCCTAAGTGGTGATGGGTAAGGTTAATTACAGAACAAATTTAAAAAAAAAGACTATTACACCATAAACCTAGTTCTCACTCTTACTCTCTCTCTCTCTCTCTCTCTCTCTCTCTCTCTCTCTCTCTCTCTCTCGTGTGTGTGTGTGTGTGACCCGAAGAATGTACTTTTGGATCCTTAGAACTTTTCAGTATGTAGAGAGAACCACCTTTTCCTTGTCTATCTTTGCTGGGTCTTAAACTCGTGTACTGTTGCCTCTCAGTGGTCTCCCTATACCAGACAAAATATTTGATTTCAAATTTTGGGACAAGGCCAGCAGTTTCGGATGGGTGGGTAAGTCGGTTGCATCGACTCCAGTCCTCAACTGGTATTTATTTATTTTATCGACCGCGAAAGGATGAAAAGCAAAGTCGGCCACTGTGGGTTCAAATTTTGGCACACTTATTTTATCGACACCGGTA
>NC_068988.1:87742217-87743822 GCF_001194135.2 Octopus bimaculoides
TGACCCGAAGAATGTACTTTTGGATCCTTAGAACTTTTCAGTATGTAGAGAGAACCACCTTTTCCTTGTCTATCTTTGCTGGGTCTTAAACTCGTGTACTGTTGCCTCTCAGTGGTCTCCCTATACCAGACAAAATATTTGATTTCAAATTTTGGGACAAGGCCAGCAGTTTCGGATGGGTGGGTAAGTCGGTTGCATCGACTCCAGTCCTCAACTGGTATTTATTTATTTTATCGACCGCGAAAGGATGAAAAGCAAAGTCGGCCACTGTGGGTTCAAATTTTGGCACACTTATTTTATCGACACCGGTAAGATGAAAGACAAAGTTGACGTCGGTGAGATTTGAACTCAGAATGCAAATAAGTGAAACAAGTACTTCAAGGCTCAACCTATTTACTCAATCCACCGCCCTAGATTTGACCTCAAGACAAATAACCTGAACCGGAGATGTATCAATAGAGTCAATGGGTGTTTCCCTCTTGAACTCTCGAATCAATGAATGCGCGGTAAGCAGTGCAAGTCGAATAAGCATAATAGAGTACGAATAAGAAACCTGATATTGATACATGTTTATACTTTGAGAGAGAGAGAGAGAGAGAGAGAGAGAGAGAGAGAGAGAGAGAGAGAGAGAGAGAGAGAGAGAGAGAGAGAGAGAGAGAGAGAGAGAGAGAGAGAGAGAGAGTGTGTGAGTATGTGTATGTGTGTGTCACGTGACCGACTAAGCTGTCAGATGTTACGCATCGCTTTTTGCATTCAAATGACGCCACCCTGCTGGCTAGGGGAGTAGGCCAACACTCCCCTTCCCTGATCGAAAAGGGGGTACTGGAGCATGATGACATGAAGTGTTTTGCTCAAGAACATAACGCACCGCCCGGTCATGGCGTCGAACCAACGATCTAGCGATCGTGAGTGCAATTACTAGGCAACCACAAAGCCACGCGCCTTCAGACACGCACACACAGACACGCGCGCACACACAGACACGCGCGCACACACACACACACAGACACGCGCGCGCGTGCACACACACACACGTGTAGTTGACAATTTCTTTTCCTTTTCAGATGAAGAGCTACGCTTGAAACGTCAAGAACTCTCCTTTTACCGAGCGTTAGGCTAATACATTCTTTGTGCACATCCCCTTGTCTGTTAATTCTATTTATTCCTTTATATATATATATATATATGTACACCGGAGTAAGCACATAAAATGTGCAACAAGGTGGAAAAAAGAGTACTCAAATACCAGAGGTAGAGTAATATGCTTTATTTAAAAGCAGCAGAAATATAACAAAAGACTGTAACTCGGAGTTTCACGTTCTCGTTCATCGGACAGTTTTGTTAGAAATGGGAAAGGAATGACAATGCAATCAAAAGTAATATAAAATTTGAAACACATAGATCTGTCTGATTGGTCGTTTCAAATAACGGTCATGGATGCGCAATGAACAAAACAAATGAATCTAATATAGATTCATCCTATATATATATATAAGATAAGAGTGAAAAAACTACAGAAAGCTTGTGTTACATGGTTAAAGTATATATTTAAATTATGTCAGAAAAATGTTAGAAAAATGTTATAAAATCTCTTTGGTATATAAA
>NC_068988.1:87744226-87744552 GCF_001194135.2 Octopus bimaculoides
ATATATATATATATATATATATATATATATATATATACATATATATACATACATATTTGATTGAACGCCACGCATCCATTTCCAAGTAAGTTTATCTTATACATACATATACATACATTTAGGTAGTAGGTAATGATTTTCTTCACTACTTCAGTGAGTGACGACCCTGCGTGACACGAGTCCCGGGCTCAGCTGGCTCCGGCTGACAGTACCCGGTATGGGCTCCTATCCAGGGTTACGGAAAGGAGACAACCTTCAAAGAAATCCGGAGTGAAGCCCCGTAGGCGGTATAGTGTTCAACTCGACACTCTTCCGGCAGCTCCTGC
>NC_068988.1:87744562-87745768 GCF_001194135.2 Octopus bimaculoides
AGACAACCTTCAAAGAAATCCGGAGTGAAGCCCCGTAGGCGGTATAGTGTTCAACTCGACACTCTTCCGGCAGCTCCTGCAACCAAGCTGGTGTCAAACGTAATGCTCTGCACTCCTTTGGACTACGTCAGCAAGGTCAAGAGAGGAATCCTGACCATTGGTCTACCCAGGATTTTCTTACATCTAGTCCGGGCCTGCGCAAAACTGGAGAGAAAACTGGAGAGGACATAAAATGTAAAAACCAGACTGGATTAGTTTATGCGCAACTCCATTGTCTCCCGAGACAAAAGGATACTAACAACAACATACACACATATATACATATGTATATATACAATTGATAAGCTTTATTTAGGTGGCTTTTGTCTTTAACTTTACATGTTCTGGTGTTTAGAATCCAATAGAGTATAGAATAAACAATGTTAGGGTTGACAATAATGATAGCAACAATAACAATAACACGAATATAGAGAACAATGCAGAGCAAGCGCAATACAACATAAACAGAGCATATTAAACATTAACCTTAAATGTGTGTGTGTGTGTACGCGCGCGACAACAATGTCATTATGACATGTTTAGTTGAGACGGTTGTAACATTGTGGATCAAAGGTCAATGGTATGTGTGTGTGTATGTGTGCGCGGGGGTGTGTGCGCGGGCGTGTGTGCGCGCGTGTGTATGCTGTACTGTAGCAATGGGACGGTGTAGTCGTCTATGGTGTTGTGTAGGGTGATGTGGTCTGCTTCGGTGTGGGGTACAGTACCATGGAGTGGTGTACTGTATTTGGGCGTGGTGTGGCGCTGTGTGACGAATGTAGAAATTAGGGTGAGCTGTGTGTAGAGATTTGTGTTGAGTGCTTGTGCACAGTATATCTGTGTTAAAACTACTACTATTGCTGCTACTACGGATCTATTTCAAAACGGGGGCACCAGTTTTCATTTATGTTTTATGTAGTGTTTTTGGTACGGAAAGACTTTCAAACTTCGTATACTTATCTATTTTGTGTTATAGAAAAGAAAAAAAATTTTGTATTCGAATTTATTTCATGTAAAAAATTGTCTTATTTCGATAATTTCTACTAATCACTGACGTCTATTCAGTTGAAAATAGTTAGCGCTGTAACGGTGTATATCGTATTAATCCCCTAACCCTAACCCTAACCCTAACTAGACTGTTAACCCTAACCCTAACCCTAACCTTAACCC
>NC_068988.1:87746427-87747052 GCF_001194135.2 Octopus bimaculoides
TATATCACCACTACTGCTATCACCATTATCAGTAGCAGCCACTACTACTACTACCACCGCCGCCACCACCACCACCACCACCACCACCACTACCACCACCACTACTACTACTACTACTACTACTACTACCACTACTACTACTACTACTACCACCACCACCACCACCATCACCACCACCACCACCACTACTACTACTACTACTAGTTGTATTCCAGCTGTGACAATCCAGTCGTTCTTCTCTTGAGATGTTATGTTCAATATTGATGTGCAATTGGAGGATAGCTAGGCTGTTCATTGCAGCAAGTCAAGTCGCCATGTAGAGGCTCTATTCATTGCTTGGTTAACAGCTGTTGCACTCTGACTAAGTACACCAACCTGGCTCACATCTGCTGCAGATGGAAAGAAATATGCATACTTCCGTACATATTACCCACCCATATGATAGATCGCTAGCCACTACACATTCTTTATTTTCTCTCCTTGTTTCTTTCTGTGTTCCTTTCTGTGGAAGAGCGTAGGCTCGAAACGTTAAAGACTTTTTCACTTCCCGAGCGTAGTACTAATACATCTGTTTGTTGTCTACACCACCTGTCTTCGTCTTTTGTTTTTTTTTTGCGAATTCTCC
>NC_068988.1:87747256-87748053 GCF_001194135.2 Octopus bimaculoides
ATATATATATATATATAAATACAGGTCGTTGTCGACTTACGACCACAATTGGTTCCGACTGACAGGTCGTAAGTCGACCTATAGACCTACATAGCTTTGTTTTATATTGTTACTTTCTTAAGATACATTCTCAGGTAAAAATCACACACAGCATTCTGTATTATATACTATTATACTGGCGTTAGTCAAACATTTCGGAGTCTCAAGCAGTCGGCTTATAAACAAATACGAGGTTGCCTCGATGTCTCCGCGACAGGATAGTCATCCAACACAGTGGCGATGGATATCCAAACCTAAGGGAAGCGTTTGTTAGCTGACATCATCCGTAGATAGGTTAATTAATTTATTATTATTTGACTATTTATTATTGTTGCCGGAAGCTGGCGCACCAATTGTCGTAGTCGATCGGTCGTAAGTAGACGACGACGTTTTTACATGATTGAACGCAGCGCCTTCCAAATGTAAGTAGTTTTCGTAAACTCATATCCTCCGACGCTACTCTATCTCTTTCTCTTTCTTTGTTCCCCCTCTCGTTCTTCCTCTTTACTACTACGTATCTCGCTTTACCTCTCTCGTTCTTCCTCTGTTACTATTACGTACCTCTTTTTTCCCCCTCGTATTTCCTCTCTTTCTCTTTTCCCCTGTTGCTCACCTATTCTTCTACTTCCTCCCTTTGTTTCTCCCTCTACCACTCTCTCTACCGGCATGGTCACATGCTTCCGGTCAATAATCCTTTCCTTCCTTGGCTTTTGCCAAGCAACGCACGCACCACTTTGTCTCTCTCGGATTCGTGCCTC
>NC_068988.1:87748384-87749663 GCF_001194135.2 Octopus bimaculoides
CTCTATGTGGCTCGTGTGTTCTCGTCTACGTTTGTTTGCAATGTCCTGTACCCAGATATGCACCTATACATACAGGTGGATGTCGGTATGCACATACCTGTACGTATATATGCATATACTCATTTACTATTTGTTTTTATATATATATATATATATATGTATATATATATATATACGTATGTATGTATGAGAAAAATATTGGGGGGGGGGGCTCCGATGTAGCTATGAGGTATTACTCATGCACTTAACTACAAGTCCACTGCATCTTATAGCAAAACAGCTGCAGGCTAGTGAAGTTCATAAGATAACAGTTTATTCCTTCCTCATTTCATTTCCACTTAACCTGAAGTTCTACATCAGGTTATTAGTCTGGAAATGACTAAGCATACACACACACACACATGACGGTAGGACCGCCTCTGTGTGGTTGCACAACCTGCGAGAAATACCAGACAATTCCCTCTTCAATCATACTGTACGTTGTTAAATGAGGGCACGTTGAATTATGCGATCCCGGGTTTCTTACATACGATGAATAATTGAAATGGTCATGGCTGAAATGCATTTGATCACAGGCCAGCTTATTAACCATGGCTGAGATGGAGGATATCCACCTCCACCACTACCGGCGCTGCCGCTGTTGTAAATTCGTAGAACAGACATTACATTCTGTACAATAATAAAGTGCTGTATGTCAGAATGTTAGATTGTGATTGTAAACGGGACAGAGAAATAGTATATGTATTGGGATTGCTGTGTCTGTTTGTGGGTCACACTGATTAACTGCAGGTCATAAGGCTGCTGCTGGATAAGGACTGACCGAGGGCTACATAAAAGCAGCAATACCAGCCATTGCTAAATTCATCACTGCTACATCAATAAATTGGGGGGAAAAAAAGTCAATTAGGAGTTGAAAAGAAAATACTTTCAAATGTACTTGCGTGTATGTATGTCCGCATGTATAAGTATCTACTTAAGTAGATACATATGTCTGTATGTGCTCGTGTATGTGTGTGCATGTGCACGCATGCGTGTATATATATATATATATATATATATATATATATATATGTTCTTTTGCCACGTCATGTACCCAGTTATGTATCTATATGTACATGTAGATGAAGGTATGTACATACATGTACATATATATGCATATACTCATATATTGTTTGTATCACAACAGAACGCACGCGTTAACCTTTATACAGTAAGTTTTAACTATTTTTCTAACGCGACTCTCTCTATCTCTATATCTATCTTCCCCTCTACTGTTCTT
>NC_068988.1:87750595-87753969 GCF_001194135.2 Octopus bimaculoides
ACACACACACACACACACACACACACACACACACACATTGTATAAAACGACAATGGACATTTGTCGTTCAGCAGCTTACAATTAAGTGGTGAGTGCATGACGGTATTCAATAATGGCAGACAACAGTTTGAACATTTGGCGCGATAACAGTAAAATCTACACATTTGAATGACCTTTTATGTTAACTTATGAATCCTCCTCACTGCATCTGTCACCCTAATTAATTTTATGTATTCACTAAGATAGTTTCTGTTCCAACTTCCAACAATTACAAAAACGGAGTTTGTTTTTAAGTTGATGTGTAATTAGTATAAACAAAGCGGAGAGTGTATTCCTCACTAAATGAAGGTTTTGATCGAATAGAATTTTTTTACTGGTCGTAATTGCCTCAAGGTTATGGTTTACTGTTGTTTCAAAGGGAATGTAATTTCAATAAATCAAGAATTTAATCGTGTATTTTGTTTGTTATATATTTATTGTCTATATTCCTGCATTCATGCTACTGGTCACTTTGAGTTATTTCCCTTTGTTAAATTCCGTCTAATTTACACAAATTAACTTAAGCCATAAATAGTATTGGATCTTTTTTAAAACGGGGGCCACATTTTTCATTAATGTTTTACGTAGTGTTTTTGGTACCGAAAGACTTTCAAACTTCGTATACTTATCTATTTTGTGTTATAGAACAGAAAAATATTTTTGTATTCGAATTTATTTCATGTAAAAAATTGTCTTATTTCGATAATTTCAACCAATCACTGACAAGTATTCAGTTGTTTACATTTACTCCTTTGGCTGATTAAGCCATAGCTTCGTTTTATTTGCCTTTTTCATTTTAAATTTGCTTTTTTCATTTTCTTTTTTTTTTCTTCGTTTTATTTGCTTTTTTCTTTTTAAATTTGCTGTTTTACCCTAACCCTAACCCTAACCCTATCACCGATAGAATTGTTTCAGAATCGTTTGTTTATGTAGTCGGCACTTAATGTATATCGGCTGAATGGACGTCAGTGATTGGTTGAAATTACAGAAATACGACAACTTTAACATGGAATAAGTTATGGATTTCTTTTTTTTTTTAAGAAGACTAAGAGAAAAAGATGTTTTATATGACACATTCTACCAGTGTTCCAAGTTTCAAAGTGTTTCGTTAATGAAAAATGTGGCCCCCGTTTTAAAAAAGATCCATAGTATTTACTTTTTTGTGTATGTCAAAGTAAATCAGCTGCGTTAACGTTGGACAATCACTGTACTGATTACATTTATAGTGACCAAAAAAAAAAAACTTCGTATGATTCCAATATATGGTCCTAAATATGTTTATTATCTATAGTCATAAGGTAACGAACTAGTAGAATCGTTATAGTACGCTGGACAAAATGTTTATCAGTGTTTCATCCATCTGAAAATTCTGGTTTGAAATTCTGCCATTCTGGGTTCAAATTTGCTTTTCATCTTCTCGTGGTCGATGAAATAAGTACCAGTTGACCACGGGGGTCGATATAATCGACCAGCCTCCTACTCTAAAATTGCCAGCCTTGTGTTTAAAGTTTGAAACCCGTTATATACGATCATAAATACATTGTACATATTAATAATAAACACGTACTCATCATGTTTGAGGTGCTCAAAACAATTTATTGTCAAGTAGATCTGTGATCAATGGTATACACACCGATTCCGTACCCCCAGTTACATTATATAATGTGCCATCTCTTTATTGTTTTTGTCTTTAGACGTTATAGTGTAGTTTACAGAAGATTTGATGGCTATTTCTAGCAGGTTGAGAGATCCCGTAAAAGAATCGTCTTCGTTATCTTATCCCTGTCTGTACTTCGTACTCATTTCCGTGACAACTGACAGTTGCGGCTTCTCATATGTCGGCAATGGAGGCTTTCAATTGGCTAAAACTACATAACTCTAAATGCTTGCAATTATGAATTTCTAGAAAACAAACTAACAAAACAATAACAAATGAATGCGATTTTCGTCCTCAGTATGAAAAATTACATCAATTTAAAGATTATCTTGTGGAAATGTGAAATGCTTCAAGTGGTTGCAAGAAATTTAAGAAGATCCAACATTAAGTTCAAATTGCGCGAACGTCTTTGCCTTTCGTTCTTTTGGACTCCACGAAATAAGTTACCAATCAATCACTGGGGTTGGTGTAATCGACTAGCCCCCCTCCCACCAAAATCGCAGGCCTTTCTACAGGCACGGAAGCGCTGTCAGGCGAGACTGCCCGAGATGTGCGCAGAGCGACGAGACCGTTCTGCTTGCACTCGTGCAATGTCCGAGCATTGCTGATTCGTGGAGTAATGTTGAATAGCTGCTAGCGCGTGTGGGTCGAATCAGATTATTCGCCGAATCCATCGTGAGGATCGCCCCACCACCCACCTTTAACAAGGCAGGGCAGGTATTGTTCCTCTGTCTAGTGGTTATGACGAAAGAGGTTGTGTGTTGAACAAGGCTGAAAATGTTGCGGAGAGACACTTTCCTCTACGGCCAAGCTCTCGGGAAAATGAGGGTGAGGAGAGAAGTGAATTTCTGAAAAGATGGGTGACTGTGACGAAAATGGTTTAGCGTGAATGACCCTACTCTAAGTATGCACCAGTAGAGGGCTCGACCCTTCGATGGTCAGTGTAATCTTGGATCTGTGGGGTTCCTCGATTGACCCTGTTTAGAGTTTCTCCTCTATCAAGAGGACTGCTCACTCATGTTATCACATACTTTGTATACTATGTATAATTTTATCGAATTTCACGGTCTTTTCAATTTCTTCCTCCCCATCTTTTCTTTAAATCCCCACACAAATTGATCTCTATCCTTGTGATATCCCCCTCATCATGCCCCTGTGGCTAATAAAAGAAATCATCATCGTTATCATTATTATTATTATTATTATTATTATTATTATTATTATTATTATTATTATTATTATTGTTATTATTATTGTTATTATTATTATTATTATTATTATTATTATTGTTATTATTATTAATATTATTATTATTGTTATTAGTAGTAGTAGTAGTAGTAGTATTTGTAGTAGTAGTAGTGGTGGTGGTGGTGGTGGTAGTAGCAATAGTGGTGGTAGTGGTGGTAGTAGTAGTAGCAGTAGTGTGGTGGTGGTGGTGGTGGTGGTAGTAGTAGTAGTAGTAGTAGTAGTAGTAGTAGTAGTAGTAGTAGAAGTAGTGGTAGTAATGCTGCTGCATGACCAACAGGTAGTCTAATATTAGAAGCAATGTGTTTACTTAAAAACTACTCTAAACCAACCAGCAATCTAGCAAAGATCTAAATTTACAGATAATCTCTATATTTAGACAAACACATCGGCCCCCCCCCCCTATTATTCCTATTCGTTCGTTACCTACCCG
>NC_068988.1:87754820-87758251 GCF_001194135.2 Octopus bimaculoides
GAGAATAAACGTTTATCAAAACGTGTTGAAGGCGCATAGCTCAGTGGTTTGAGTGTCGAGCTCACAATCATGAGGCTGTGAGTTTGATTCCCGGACCGGGTTGTTTTTGAGCAAAATACTTTATTTCATTTTGCTCCAATTCACTCAGCTGTAGAAATGAGTTGTGACACCACTGGTGCCAAGCTGTACCGGCCTTTGCTTTTCCTTTGGATAACATCGGTGACGTGGAGAGGGGAGGCTGGTATGCATGGGCGACTGCTGGTCTTCCATAAACAACCTTGCCCGGACTTGTGCCTCAAAGGGTAACTTTCTAGGTGCAATCCCAAGGTCATTTATGACAGAAGAGGGGTCCTCTTTCTCTAAAATGTTTTAGTAGTGCGGCCCGCCTGACGATGAGCCATGTCTCATGCGGCCCATTTCTTGAAAAGGATGCTCATGCCAGATATCAAAACTTGGGGGAAAAAAAAAGCACGGAACATTTTTTTGGGCGCTCCAACGATTCTGACAATCCAACATCTTAACATTTTACCATTTTTGTCGGATCTTTTTTAAAACGGGGGCCACATTTTTCATTAACGAAACACTTTGAAACTTGGAACACTGGTAGAATGTGTCATATAAAACATCTTTTTCTCTTAGTCTTCTTAAAAAAAAAAGAAATCCATAAATTATTCCATGTTAAAGTTGTATTTCTGTAATTTCAACCAATCACTGACGTCCATTCAGCCGATATACATTAAGTGCCGATTCTGAAACAATTAACCCTAACACTAACTCTAACCCTAACCCTAACCATACGGTTAGGGTTAGGGTTAGGGTTAGGGTTAAAGCAAATTTAAAATGAAAAAAGCAAATAAAACGAAGGTATGGAGATTAAATACGCTTTACATCGCTTAATCAGCCAAAGGAGTAAATGTAAACAACTGAATACTTGTCAGTGATTGGTTGAAATTATTGAAATAAGACAATTTTTTACATGAAATAAATTCGAATACAAAAATATTTTTCTGTTCTATAACACAAAATAGATAAGTATACGAAGTTTGAAAGTCTTTCCGTACCAAAAACACTACGTAAAACATTAATGAAAAATGTGGCTCCCGTTTTAAAATAGATCCTTTTTGTCTAATGTAATACTTGTTAGTCTACATTGTTTTGAATTAATTATGAGTTACCTCGTAACTTCGAGTTCGATAATGTGATTGTTTAAATTTTTAGAATGACATTGTAGGGTAGGCGTGACAGATCAGATCTAGCTGGAGTGAACATAAAACAGATAAAATACTTGGGTCCGGATATGGACGGTTTAAATGCCAAAGGGTTAAATTTACTAAAAGACCACCGCCTCCTACCTGATACCAGAGTGTCCCCAAACTAAAAGAGCATTAAACTGAATAATTACAGTATTTAGTGCTTCCTCATTTATTTTCTAGGCAGATAATATCCCTGGGTTATTACATAGAGCTTTTTGTCATGCCGTTGTACCAGCTTCTCTCTCTCTCTCTCTCTCTCGCTCTCACACACATACACACACAGACTCACTGAGTAGCGTAGCGTTTTTCCGATTGGATTATGAAAAAGAATTTTTTTTAGAAAGTGAAATTTCCCTTTTTCTATCATAGCCGGCATTGGTAACAACAACAACACAGATAGTACTACCAACACCACATTACTAGCATCAGCAATACTCTCAAATCTGTGAGCCGTCTAGGCCGACGTAAGTTTTCTTCTCACTTCAATTAAGTCTTCACAGTTAAATCAAGATCTAGGTTTGTTCTATGACAATGTTCCAGAAAATCTTTCTCACGGTAACATGAAGCAGTTATAAAATTACTGAGATGAAGTTTAACGAAACTACAACTTCTTCACAGCTAAACAGTTACGACAACCAGACAGTGTTCGTTGCCCGAAAAACGACTTCCATAGATAGCATTTTTGTTATTCCAACTGCTCTGATGTTAGTCGACTTTCTGAAAACATTCAACAGCAGCCAAAAGCGATAAAAATGTAAACGAATCGCTTTCATTACCATCAACACTCAACTCTCATATTATGAAGAGACTCAGCCAACAGAAGTTGTAGAATACATACCGCTTAAAAACAATTTAAAACCGCAGTTCGAAAATAATTTTTGTATTTTTTTTCTTTTAGCTATCATTAAATAACAGGGCAAGTTTTTACGAGAATAATGGGAAAATCTTTACTTTCACGCTAAGAAGTTATTGATATTATGACTGGATACCATATGAAAATATGTGATAATATATATTGGACTAACAATACTTGCTTGAAGTTTACAGTATACCAATTTCATCGTGGAGGCGCAATGGCTCAGTGGTTAGGGCAGCGGACTCGCGGTCATAGGATCGCGGTTTCGATTCCCAGACCGGGCGTTGTGAGTGTTTATTGAGCGAAAACACTTAAAGCTCCACGATGCTCCGGCAGGGGATGGTGGCGAACCCTGCTCTACTCTTTCGTCCCAACTTTCTCTCACTCTTACTTCCTGTTTCTGTTGTGCCTGTAATTCAAAGAGTCAGCCTTGTCACACTGTATCATGCTGAATATCCCCGAGAACTACGTTAAGGGTACACGTGTCTGTGGAGTGCTCAGCCACTTACATGTTAATCTCACGAGCAGGCTGTTCCGTTGATCGCATCAACCGGAACCCTCGTCGTCGTAAGCGACGGAGTCCCAACAACCAATTTCATCTTACGAAAAAACAAAAAACAAAATAGACTCAAATATACAGAGATTCTTCAATGCTAACACACGAGATAGAATTTATAAGTTCAAACTACGAACTTAAAATGTTTGATTGAAAAATTTCGTTATAGAAGCCAGCTTTAACCACAAATTATATAAGCCAACAATTAACCACGAATTAGCTTGTAATCATGCCTTCGTAAAAAGATTTTAAGAACATATGATCTAAGGTCTGGAATGAAAAGGAGGCTTCCAATCTAGATGCATGATGCATAGAAACAATCAAGGAAGAATATTGTACAAGCAGTAACTTATATAAATCAGTTTCAAAACTTAAAGCTCTGCAGCAATTAACCCTTCTCCACAACTCTGTCCGAAACGTTTTTTCTACTCCTCGTGCCAAACTAATAGTACACTTTTGATCGGTTTTACTATATATATATATATATATGTGTGTGTGTGTGTGTGTGTGTGTGTGTGTGTATGTTGGAGTGTGTGTATAAAGCTTTTTCTAAGTTCTGGATGTAGCATATATCGTTGTTGTCATTCAAATTCTAGCGATGGAGTTTTGTTTCTTTGATAGAAATTTGCTCCCTTCATTCGGAGAAGAATTCCAATAATTAAAAAAAAGAAAAAGAAGGAAAGATAATATGCAGAAGAGGCAGATATTTATAAACGGATACAAACGAACATACAAACAAGGATACATCTGTATAAATACAGGCGCT
>NC_068988.1:87758733-87761480 GCF_001194135.2 Octopus bimaculoides
CAGCAATTTCGGGGAATGTGGTAAGTCGATTACATCGACCCCAGTGCTCAATTGGTACTTATTTTATCGATCCCGAAAGGATGAAAGGCAAAGCCGACCCATATGGAATTTGAACTCAGAACGTAAAGACGAGCGAAATACCATAAATGATTTTGCTCGGCAAACTAACGACTCTGCCAGCTCGCTGCCTTGGTGTGGGCTGAAATATTGGTTTCAAATTTTGGCACAACGCCAGCAATGTCTGGGGGAGGAATGGGTTGATTAGATCGAACCCCAGTGCACGACTGGTAACTATTTTATCGACCCCGAAAAGATGAAAGGCAAAGTCGACCTCGGCGAAATTTGAACACAGGACATAAAGACGGACGAACTGCCGTTAAGCATTTCCCCCCAGCATGTTAACAATTCTTCCAGCTCACTGCTTTACGGATAGTTTGTACATTGACTAAGCGGTATGGATCTGACGAATCACGAGATACTAAAACACTAGATCTTTGAGTTATTGTTAGTAATACGACTGACTTACGTATATACCAGAGACAGATCATAATGAAGCTAGTGGCAATATACAATAGCAAATACAATAACAACAGACAAAAATATAGTAGACATAAAGAGAATGTAATATACTGCATCCCATACAATAAATTACCATATATTTGGGATGTGTAGTATATGGTCTTTAAAAAGATGGAAGCACTAAATCTGTGAACCATAGTTAGTTATGCAATTGACTAGCTGTATACTGGCATTCCGTCGGTTACGACAACGAGTGTTCCAGTTGATCCGATCAACAAAACAGCCTGCTCCTGAAATTAACGTCCAAGTGGCTGAGTGTTCAACAAACATGCACACACATAACGTAGTTCTCCGGGAGATTCAACATGACACGGAATGTGACAGGGCTAGCCCTTTGAATTACAGGTGCAGCTTATTTTGGCCAGCTGAATGGACTGAAGCAATGTGAAATAAAGCGTCTTGTTTAAGGACACAATTCACCGCCGGGAATCGAACTCACGACGTTACTGTCGTGACTCAAATGCTCTTACCATTAAGCTACGCGCCTATGCTACTGACCGCCTAGAGTGATAATAATCTCATGGATTATGATGGATCTCAAGCATTTTTTTCACTTACAGACCCCTGCGATTACTGTTTTACTCTGGTGGACCTTCACAACCAATCGATGTTTAAAATCTAATTTTATGGATATTTCTATCAAAAATTCCTATTTTTATCAATTCGTTTTGCAAGATCCCTAATGTGAAATCGTGTGTTGAAACAAACATTGTTGTATTTCGAGACGGTTTTTTTCTTCCAAATAAACACACGCACTGTATATTTTTTCTTCACTCGTTTATTACTGTTTCTATTTTATTATTTCAACTCATGTCCATTGTCCGGAAATCTTTCGTTGCACATCCGTGACCTCTTCAGCGACACTTTTCGTTTTCGTGTGTGTTCTTACTCCACTTACTCCATTCTCCAGAGAATGAAGAGGTCACAGAGGTGTGACGAAAGATTTCCGAACAATGGACGTGAGTTGAAATAATAAAATAAGAATAGTAATAAACGAGTGAAGAAAAAATATATAGTGCGTATGTTTACCCCCCCCCCCCAAAGACCATCCTGAAATACAACAATATTTCAATTTTTGTTTTTCACGTATTCACTTGTGTCGGTTTGCAATAGCATTCTCCAAGAGAACATATTTCAGGGGGCGGAAACATGTTGGACGATGTTAAGGCGTTAGAGAAAGAAACATGGTTGTTTCTTGCAATAATATAACCAAAGCAAAGTTTTTTCATGGACCCCTAAAATACTGTTGTGGACCTCTAATTTACTATCTTGCTTGTGTGGTCCCTATAACACCTTACATGAATCCCCGTTGAAAATTAGTTATCTAGACGCTACATACAACAACGTACATAAACACGCTGGACAATAGAATGCTACGTATTCAGTCATCAAACCTGTATCCCATACGATCGATAAACCACTGAGTGTTAGAGTGTGCTGAATGGTCTTTAATTAGTTTAGTGGTTCTCAACCAGGGTCCATATAAGACTTTTGAGGGTCCACGCAAGCAATATAGCAAAATGGAAACCCACAGATGCATATTACGGATCTATGAAGAACAATTTGCTTTAGATGCATTTATTGCAATTTAAAAGCTAGCTTTCTTTCTCAAACGTTTTACATAGTTGAAACTACACAAGTGAATGTGTGAAGAACAAAATAGGGATGCTGAAAGGCGTATCTATAAAACTAGTTTTTAAACATCAGATGGCAATGGGGCTCCACCAGAATAAAATAGTAATCAAAGGAGGCCATAGAACCCCTGATCTAGATGGAGGTCCTGAAACAATAAATGTATGAGTCGCAGTTAATTACTCATAGAGTGAACTGTCTGTGCGAGACAGAACTTTTGGATCATGATGGGAGTAGGACAGCGATTGTAAACCTATTCAGGTGACATACGACGGGCTTAAAACAAATAAAAGCAAAACAATTTCCCTACAATATCATATTACAAAAAAAACTTATCTATAAGCATTTACCTATATATACCTGAAAGATTGCTTTTAAAATACATGGTGTATCTTATAAATATGCCTGTTCAAGTATTATAATAGCATGAAACTATCAGTATCTCTTTCGGTTGTGTATTTAATTTGATCTATCTATCTATCTCTGTCTGTCTGTCACTCTCTCTCTCTCTCTCTCTCTCTCTCTCTCTCTCTCTC
>NC_068988.1:87761944-87763224 GCF_001194135.2 Octopus bimaculoides
GGTCGACCAAAGCCTTGTGAGTGGATTTGGTAGATGGAAACTGAAAGAAGCCCGTCGTATATATGTATATATATATATATATATATGTATGTGTGTGTGTTTGTGTGTCTGTGTTTGTCCCCCCAACATTGCTTGACAACCGATGCTGGTGTGTTTATGTCCCCGTAACATAGCGGTTCGGCAAAAAGAGACCGATAGAATAAGTACTAGGCTTACAAAGAATAAGTCCTGGGGTCGATTTGCTCGACTAAAGGCGGTGCTCCAGCATGGCCACAGTCAAAAGACTGAAACAAGTAAAAGAGTAAAAGAGTATGTACACGCACACACAACACACACGTAAACGAACAGAGAAAGTGCGCGAGTGTTATGTTGGACGTACGAAGTAGAAGCTTGCGGTTGAAACTGAATAATAGATTTTGTAACTGTTACAAACACTCTACAATGTACATTCTATCCTCCTACAATTTTAAAGTTAAAGTGCGTATTGTATTGCGGTTATATAAATTGTGTTTTATCATCTCTAGTCTTTCCGCCCATCTGTCGGTCGGTATCCCCTCTCCCCGCTCTTTCTCTGTCTGTATAGGCAGAAGACGTCAAAAACAGTTTGTTGTCTCCCTTGATACTTGATGTAGAGAGATCTCGCCTCATCTTAATTCCTTTTACTAAATTTCTGGGGTTAAAAATAACAGCTAAAAAAATACTTTATAAGCGATTATTTGGTAAAAGTTAATAACAGGAATTTTTCTACCATTTTTTTCAGAAGCATGAACAAAACCCCTATGTATCTTAAGAAATTCAATAACCAAATTTTAAGTTGTAGCAGTAGAACTAAGAGCTAAAGCTACGGATTACCCAGCTGTTTTAATTTAATTACAAACCTACTTTGTTTTAATTTAATTTAATTAATTATAAAGTTATTTACAAACATCTAATTTAATGACACACTAAAGTAGTGCACTCTTTTTTTTTCTGTATACATAATTTAGATCCATTAACACAACACTGTCAGTGCATTTTTATAAGCTTAGTTGCCAAAACTTAAGATGAACCGATACATTACAGCATGTTGCGCACTCTTCAGTCCGGTAAAAATAAAATATTTTTATCAGTTAACTGGATGAAACTAAACAATTCATTTATCTCAACAGCTTCAATATGCTAAGCTTATGTTCTATCAGTTAATTAATTACAAATGTGAATTAAAAATACTGATTACTCAATCGCTTCAGTTGAATTTTACGCAATATTTACCTGCAATATTTTCTTTCACGTTATATATA
>NC_068988.1:87763877-87764618 GCF_001194135.2 Octopus bimaculoides
GTTTATTTAGCACACACACACACACACACACACACACACACACACACACGCATTTCTATCATTCAAATGCATAAAAAAACAGGCTCCACATAAAGTTTTGTTAGTAAAATTTAAGGGGCTACCACATAATCACAAACAAGAAACTCTTCCCTTACAGCACATTTTCCTATCATCTTACCTTTACAAATACGCAAAAACAATTCCATTACGTGTAAAACATAGGTTTAGAAAGCAAAACTTAAGGGCTAACCTTACAAAATAGCTATACAAGTCTTTAACAGTAAAAATTCTTTACTTACCCACTTTTTTCTAAAACAACAACCACAGTGTCGAGTCATCTTTGTGTTCAATGGTAAATTTATTGCTATTGTTAGTGTTATTATTATTATTATTACTATTACAACTATTTTGTGCGTATTCAAGTTGGTCCGGTCATTTTAATCCCAGCACTGGCATCATCACCATCGTCATCATAATCATCGTCGTCAGAGCATTCTTACCGGACAGAGGATAGTCCTGGTTTTCGAGTGTGTGGTACTGAATGACTGGCCACTAACTTCGGACGAGTTTGTACGTCGCTTTTCCTTTTTTTCTTTTTTCTTTCGTTTTAAGCCAAATATATTTACGTATATATGAATGTGTGTGTGTATGTGTGTGTGTGTTTAAGTTGTGCATCGATAGTATATGCCTGTACGTATACCGACTTCATACACGTGCGCTCGTATGATATATATATATATA
>NC_068988.1:87767445-87768753 GCF_001194135.2 Octopus bimaculoides
TTAATGCCCTTTATATATAATATCTATCTAACAATCTATCTATCTATCTATCTATCTATCTATCTATCTATCTATCTATCTATCTATCTATCTATCTATTTGTCTATCTATCTATCTATCTATCTATCTATCTATCTATCTATCTATCTATCTATCTGTGTGTGTGTGTCTTTGTATCTGTGTTTGTCCCCCACCACTTCTTAACAATCAGTGTTGCTGTGTTTACGTCCCCGTAACTTTGCGGTTCGGCAAAAGAGGCCAATAGAATAAGTATCAGGTTTAGAATGTATAAGTACTGGGGTCGATTCCTTCCACTTAAAATTCTTCAAGGTGGTGCCCTAGCATGGCCGCAGTCTACTGACTGAAACAAGTAAAAGATAAAAGATGATATGCAAAATATATAATACACGGATGATGCCAGCCTCCCCACCCCCTGATATAGGGGAGCTCCCAACTAGAGTCAATCAAAGGACCCCTCCACTGATCCAGGATCACGCTCACCACATAGGGTGCGCCCCCTTGTCCCGAATATTGTTCTCCAATCCATGGGCACTGTGAGATATTCGGCAACAGTATGGCTCCATCCCCTCTACTTATCCGCCTGCTGTGTCGAACAACACTGATGTTACCATGGAAATGTCCAGCATCTTTCAATCCACACTGAAGGCACACATACAAGGTCCCTCTTGGCCTTATATATACATTCAATACAATACAATAACTGACTACCCGTCGGTTACGATGACGAGGGTACAGTTGATCCGATCATTGAAACAGCCTGCTCGTGAAATTGACGTGCAAGTGGCTGAGCACTCCACAGACACGTGTACCCTTAACGTAGTTCTCGGGAATATTCAGCGTGACACAGTGTGACAAGGCTGACTCTTAACGTAAATCTGAGAGAGATTCAGCGTGACAGAGAATGTGACAAGACTGGCCCATTTGAATCACAGGAATAGCACATTTTTGCCTGCTAAATGGACTCAATACAATAGTATATACACACAATACATACATACATAACATCCCACTAAAGATTAGAGAAAAAGAGAACAACTACGCCGAGCTACTGAGAAATTTACAGATACTCCACCCAGACTACAAGTTCAGATTCATACCCGTGATTGTTGGGGCATTGGGATATGTAACGAACTGCCTCAACAAAAACCTGGAAAAATTAGGGTTCTCAAAACCTGAAAGAAAAAGGCTGATTAGAAGACTACAGATTCAAGCCATCAATGGAACTGTAAAGATATGTAAAACTTTCCCAAAATTTAGCACATAAATACATATGCATGCATCTAGACA
>NC_068988.1:87771800-87772766 GCF_001194135.2 Octopus bimaculoides
TATATATATATATATATATATTTATGTATATATATATTTATATATATATGCATGCACACACACACACACACACACACACACGCACACACACTGACAAACACACACACACACACTATACTCCAGTAGCAATGGGTATGAGATGATTGCAGGTAGGCTGGTCGGTCGGCTGGTGATACTAGTCAACAGCATGTGCTACAACAACAACAACGACAACGACAACGACAACAAAAAACAATAAAAATAACAATAATGATTTGGTACTTTGGTGACACATTGCTGTATTGGTTACAATCAATAATATCGACCCTAGTTTATTGACTGGTACTTTCGTGAGCAAATGAAGTCTTAACCTTTTGTCCGTCCTGTGCACCAGGTTTGATATTCAGGACATATTTCCCTTGTGTCCGAGCATCATATATGACACACATTGTCTTCATGTTTCTTTTACTACTGCCAATGTGGGGCACCGCCTTGAAGAATTTTGTCGAACGATTCGACCCCAATACTTATTGTGATTTATTATTTGCCTTTCATCCTTTCGGGGTCGATAAAATAAACAACAGTTGAACACTGGGGTCGATCTAATCGATTCATCCCCTTCCCACAAAATTGTTGCCCTCGTGGCAAAATTTGAAACCATTATTATTATTATTATTATTATTATTATTATTATTATTATTATTATTATTATTATTATTATTATTTTATGTTTGACTTTTGTTTTGCATTTGTACAAGTTGGATCCAAGTCTCACCCAGAGACCTCAAGAGACAACAAGTTAGAAGTTCATGTAGGTGTTATGCCTAGGGTACCATATATTTGGATTTGTACATAGTGTTGTTCTAGAGAATGTTTAAGAAACCATAAGAAAATTATGTTTGTTTTAAAATTTGAGATCACATAGACAGTATTTTACGTAGGATATGGGCAGTTCCCATGAGCACTATCTTTTGAACTTCAGCCATT
>NC_068988.1:87772915-87775064 GCF_001194135.2 Octopus bimaculoides
ATTTTGTAAAGCCTGGTACTTATTCTACCGTTCTCTTTTGTCAAATCACTAAGTTACAGGGACGTAAGCGTACCATCACCGGTTGTCAAGCAGTGAGCGGAGGATAAACACACATAAATAAATGAATGTGTGTGTGCGTGTGTGTGTGTGTGTGTGTGTGTGGACGTTTAAGACAAACTCAAGAAAATGCTTTGGACAGGAAAATGGTTCAAATATTTTCATGGGTTGTTTCTGTCCCCATAATTTAGGTATAAAAAAAAAATTAGCCGGTGGGATAGTTATCTGGTTTTAAAAATTATTGGGGTCAATTTGCACGACTAAAACTCTTCAAGGTGGTGCCCTTACATGGCCGCAGTCCAGTGACTGAAACAAATAAAGGACCCCATTTAGTTCAGAACCTCATTTCTACCATCAACAGCCACCGCATCCTCATGGGCCTTCGAAATAGTCGTGCGAGACTGCTCCTAGCAAATCTCGTTTAAATCACACTCAGCTGTCTTTTAAGAAAGAAGAAGGCAGCAGTCTGTAGTACCAGGCAGCGGCTCTCATGGCTTCTGATCTTAACTGATTGGAAGTGTTATCATGTACATGCTTTGCATTGGTATAAAAGATTGGCTACAGTAAGTATTCTGCTCAATACCACAGATTTGCTTGTCAATTGCTTGACCATAACCAGTTGAGCATGTTCCTTAGTGGCTGACGATAAGTGCATCTCTGATCACGAGCAGAAGTAGTGGGGGAACATTATAGCCATGTGTTGAGAGGAATTCTTTGGGGGGTATGGATAATTCACCTCTGGAAAGATGGGTGTTTCGTTCAACATTCTTAAACAATCCTTACTCAGGGACCTTTTGAGCGGGATGGGCTACTTGACCTGAAGAAAATTCTAACTGGGCCTGTTGATCTTGATATGAGATCGCAATGTAGCGCACATATGGTTGTGATGCATGTGCCAGGTGTACGCTTATCAGACGGGTAGTCATGATGGGTTTACTGGGCTTCGTCTATTTTACACTTTGATGGCATGTCACTCAATAATAATCCTTGTTACTATAGCACAAGGCCTGAAATTTGGCAGGAGGGGGATAGTCAATTACATTGACACCCCCCTTCTCCCAGTGTGTAACTGGTACTTATTTTATTGACCCCAAAAGGATGAAAGGCAATGTTGACTTTGGCGGATTTTGAACTTAGAACGTAAAGTTGGACCAAATGCCGCTAATTATTTTATTCGGCGTGCTAACGATTTCTTTTCTACTCTAGGCACAAGGCCCGAAATTTTGGGGGAGGGGAGGTGATCAGTCGATTAGATCGACCCCTGTACGCAACTGGTACTTAATTTATCGACCCCGATAGGATGAAAAGCAAAGTCGAGCTCGGCGGAATTTGAACTCAGAACGTAAAGACAGACGAAATACTGCTAAGCATTTCGTCCGGCGTGCTAACGTTTCTGCCAGCTCGCTGATAATGATAATAGTCCTTTCTACTAAAGGCACAAGGCCTGAAATTTTGGGGCAGGGGACTTGTCGATTACATCGACCCCAGTACTCAACTTATTGACCTGGAAAGGATGAAAGGTGAAGTCGACAATGGCGGAATTTGAACTTATAACGTAAAGACAAATAAAATGCCGCTAATCATTTTATCCGGCATGCAAACTATTCTGCAAGCTCGCTGATAACGATAATAACAATTATTAATATTAGCATCATTATTTACAAAATAAACGAAACAATAAACACAATAAATAAGTAACGGTAAATACACCTTACAGGTAACTAATTTTAGATTATTATGCCACATCAGATAAGAAAGATCTACAGAAATGCACGAACGCACGCCCATTATGACAAACACTCGCGTGCATATATGCTCACACCCACAAATAATATAGATTTATCTGAGATTTTTTTTTTCTATGTTGAAGGCAATCTGACTTTCAGTCTCCCTCACCCCTTATCACTAGATCACAAAACACACATTTACCAGAAATATGCTTTATACTACACGCATGCAAAATGCCACGTAGTGCTATCGCCTCTCAAGGCTACATAGCCAGGCGTGAGTGTGTATGAGTAGATTTGTTTGATGGAAACTGAAAGAAACCGGTCGTGCGTATATATATATATATATATATATATATATATAT
>NC_068988.1:87776531-87778042 GCF_001194135.2 Octopus bimaculoides
CCCACCACCCTGAGAAATGTCTAAACAACGAGGAGGACGTGTCTCACTCCCAGATGTTGGATGACTGTTGACTCTGCTGTGTTAATCAGCCCTTCGACAGTTTTTCTTTTTCGTATTGCAGGGTGTCTAACAAAAACTATCGTCCTTATCATGCAGGGATGGTAGAGTTAACAGTTTAAGCGAGTTTGACTCGACTATTCGACAGGTTGTACTGGGTTACATGTTACCAACAGCATGAAGTGCGACCTGATATATATATATATATATATATATATATATATATATATATACATACTTGGAAATGGATGCATGGCGTTCAATCATATGATAATATAAATAAAATATAAATACATACATATATGTACATACATACATATATATGTATACATATATGCATATATGGGTACAGAACGTCACAAAACGTAAACAACATGAAATATGAACACAAACTTTGGTATGCGAACAACGAGAGAAACAAATGGAATACAAGACAAGTAACATAAAAAACGACCTTTCATCAGTTGTCGGCTGTCAATCTACTCTTCATTTCGAGCTCCACACGGGTAAAAATATAGGAAAAATAGAAGTTGAAAATGCACAGGGCATAGGTAAAATATTTTTTATTAGTATATTTAAAGCTTTAACCGGTTCCACAATTTACACTGATTTTCAAAGCGTTCAAATAGAAAGATGTGGCTTATATCGCAGTTGTCTTGCTTCTGACTAGTGGTTGAAGTTTGCCCTGGTTTTATAGGGAGTTCATGGTTCAAATTACTATATGTTTTGAATAGGATTTGATTGGTAGAGGCTGGCACGGTTGACTGAACAGCTCCAAGCAATCAATGCTCTGAATGTTTTCTGTCAAGTGTTTGAAGAGAATGAACACATGATTAAGTTTATAACCTTTTATACGTTTCCCGCTAAGTCTGTGCGTTAGTGTCACGTGACAGTATATTTTGCGCCTAAAAAGCGGGCCGACACGGTTGAGTGAACATGTTCAATTATAATCAAGACAGACCAAATTTAATCTGTCTGGTGGGAGAGTAAACGGGAGTCGTTTGTATGTAGTCCAATGGTTAAAATTTAGGTTGTTAGCTGTATAGTTTCCTTATGATAAGTGGCAGAATGAATTTTGTGTGTGAATATTTATTTGTGTATGTACTCTGTTGAAGTTTGTTAAGTCTTGGATTGTACTTTTGTAAGAAAGAATTTTCTTCATCTGTGGTATTCGCTGAAAATAGGTAGAGTGGGAAAACATGGAATTTGAGAGACTTATTTTTTGCAAACATGCCCATGAGACCACTCAATGGGATCTGTCTAGTACTGGGGTCTCGTATTTGTTGTTGATGAATGGTCAGTCAACCGTGTCGGCCTTAACTTACGACGCCAAACATTGTCACTTGATACTAACACACGGACGTAGCAGGGAACCTACAAAAATTTCTAAGGCCAGTCATGTGACTATCCGACCCCTAACCTTAGTGATATATATATATATATATATATATATA
>NC_068988.1:87778830-87779406 GCF_001194135.2 Octopus bimaculoides
ATAATGGACACAGATTCGTGTGTCACATAGCTAGCTAGAGGCGATGGCCTCTTGGAGCTAATCAACGGCAGAATTCGTCCTATTTTTGGACTGCCATGTTGGCTTGGCGATAACTATTAATATATATATATATCTGTAAATATAACATGTGACAATTATTCGGTAGCCATGATAAAACTCCGGCATCTCTTCAGTTATCGGGCCATCGAAAAAAATGCTATGAAAATGACCGTTAAAACAAAGGAAAATTACTGTGATTGACCATTATTAATATAAAAGCGCTATTAGAATGACCACTAAGTAAGGGGAGTGAGTAAAGGTAAGGGAGTAAAAATGCTCATAGTAGTCGCGTAAGCGTGCATGTCCATACATACACATGCGCGCCCGCATCCCACGTACATGCGTCTATATGTATATACTCATCCACCCTCATTTGAAACACACACATGCTCACCCACACATTCGCCAAAAAATATATACATACCCGCATATACATTCCTCTATTTACATAATATCGAGGTCTCTTTCATTCTTTTGTTGTCTTGCCATTTCCATCAACACACACACACACACACA
>NC_068988.1:87781074-87784594 GCF_001194135.2 Octopus bimaculoides
TATATATATATATATATATATATATATATATGCAACGATTGCCAAAGGCGGACAAAAGAATAATTACCATCACCTTTCCTGCTTCCTTCACCCTCGACCACCTCAGATTTCACCACCTTGTACACATATGTACCGCACATACACACACACACACATTACACATGGACAGAAGCATAGATATGTGTGTGGTGGAGTATACCTGTGTCTTCCCCTATTTCTTCTCTCATCACCGTCGCGCTGTCACAACGTTTATACTGGCAAGCCATAAACTCAACCGCAATCACACACACACACACACATGAGGGCGCGTACCTCTTGTTCTATAGTTATGTATAATGTGAATGTGTGTGTATATATATGTGTATATATATATATATATATATATATATATAAGTTTAAAAAAACACAAAAAACAATAACAAAAAAACAACAAAGTGAGGACGTGATACGGATAGTGTTATTGGACGCTCGGGAAAGGAAGGAGAGAGAGTATGACGTTTCGGGCGGAGCCCTTCATCGGGAAGACAGAAAGTTCGGATATATATATATATATATATAAATATGTTTCTCTCTCCTCCTCTCTCTGTATATGACTGTATATGTATGTGTGTATGTGTGTGTGTGTGTGTGTGTGTGTGCGTATGTACTACATGCATACCAACCGTTTGTCTTCAATCAGCAGGTACAAAACACTTCCGGGCCCTTATCATTCTCTTACTGACGATGACGATGAAGATGATGATGATGATGATGTTATTGATGTTGCTACCACTGCTGATCATCATCATCATCATCATCATCATTAATAAACAATCTTATTCGTTTATTGACAACTAGAGGGAGACTGAGTGTAATATTGGTGATGGTGTTTAAAGAACCCCATTTTGACTCCACTCCAAGACAGTTGTGGAATTGGAGAGCAGCAACGAATTAGATCAGCCCCCAATACATTACTGGTTATTAAAGCAGAGAGCTGGCAGAGTCGTTACCGCGCCAGGCAAAATGCTTTAATGTTCTGAGTTCAAATTCTGTGGAGGTCGACTTAACCTTTCATCCTCTCGGAATCGGTAAAATATGTACCAGTCGAGCACTGGAGTCCCGCGCTCTTCTGGCAAATAGTTGTTGTTGGCACTCCGTCGCTTACGACGTCGAGGGTTTCAATTTATCCGATCAACGGAACAGCCTGCTCGTGAAATTAACGTGCAAGTGGCTGAGCACTCCACAGACACGTGTACCCTTAGCGTGACACAGTGTGACAAAGCTGACCCTTTGAATTACAGGTACAGCAAAAACAGGAAGTAAGAGTGAGAGAAAGTTGTGGTGAATGAGTACAGCAGGGTTCGCCACCATCCCCTGTCGGAGCCTCGTGGATCTTTAGGTGTTTTCGCTCAAAAAAACACTCACAACGCCCGGTCTGGGAATCGAAACCGCGATCCTATGACCGCGAGTCCGCTGCCCTAACTACTGGGCCATTGCGCCTCCCTCTGGCAAATAAACCACTATCATTACTACCGCCGCCGCCGCCGGCACTATCATTCTCATTATTATTGATGTTTATGTTCGAAACGTCAAATATACTATCGTCGAAAGTGATAAATAAAACTGCTTCAAAACAATTATATAAGCATAAGCATTGATCATACAAGTAGCTGATGATGATAATGATCTCTAATAATAATAGGTAGTAATAGTAATAATTATAGTTATTATAATTAATGATAATTTATGATAATAAATATTATGAATGGGATTCCGCAGCATTGGAAATTAGTAACAGAATAGCAACAATAATGATTTATAAATGATAACGAATAACAACAACAACAATAATGATAATTATAATTCTTTCTACCATAAGTAGAAGACCTGAACTTTTGTGGGAGGGAGGTGGACTTATTGGTTACATTGATCCCAGTGATTCGACTCGTGCTTATTTTATCGATCCTGAAAAGATGAAATAGGTAGTAACAGTAATAATTATAGTTATTATAATTAATGATAATGTATAAGGCGACGAGCACGCATACCGCTTAAGCACTTCGCCAGTCGCTACGTTCTGAGTTCAAATTCCGCCGAGGTCGACTTTGCCTTTCATCCTTTCGGAGTCGATAAATTAAGTACCAGTTGCGTACTGGGTCGATCTAATCGACTGGCCCCTTCTCCCAAAATTTCGGGATTTGTGCCTAGAGTAGAAAATATTCTTTCTAGTGAAGGCACAAAGTCTGAATTTTTGAGGGGAGGCGCTCGTCGACTACATCGACTCCCTTGTTCAACTGGTACTTATTTTATCGACCCTGAAAAGATGAGAGACAAAGTCAGTTTCGGCGGAATTTGAACTCAGAACTTAAAGACAGACGAAATGCCACTAGAATAAGTACTAGGCTAAAAAAAAAAAAAAAATAGAAAAAAAAAAAATAGCACTGGAGTTGATTCATTCGACTAAAATTTCTTCAAGGCGGTGCCCCAGCATGGCCGCATTTTAATGACAGCTACAAATAAAAGATATGAACGTGTAAAATCCCCCTTCAGCTATGGCCAATCAAAGAACCGCTCGGATCCAGGATCACTTTGATCGCCAAGTCTACAAATAATAATAATAATAATAATAATGATAATAATTTCTTTCTTAATAGCGAGAATTATAACGATGGCGACGAAGATGAATTGTAATGGTGGTGACGATAATATGGTGACAATGATATTACTGGTGATGGTGATGTTGATGATTATGATGGCGGTAATCTGAAGATGAACGATAATGCTGCTGCTACTTATGATATTGATATTGATATTTAATCGAAGTAATAAATCTTCTTTTGATAATTCAATATCAAATGGCTTAACTGAGAATTAAACACAATTTCTAAAAAAAAAACAAACAAAAAAACCCCCAAAAAACTAACAACAAGAAGAATTATAAAGAACTTGATGAATAGTAGTGGGAGGTGGTTATATTCGTTACGAGGTGGGGTTGGGTTACGTACCCCTTTTTTGCTCTGCTTATAACCCCTCCACATCATCCTTAACGTCGTCTACCTGATTTGAAGGAACAACGTCCCGATCTCCCGCCTTTTCTGCACTCGCTCTCTCTAACAGTTTTACCCAGAATTCTATTTCGATTGCTGAGCCCTTTCTACCTCTCTCACACGCCCCATCATCATTCCTTTCTATATTTATATTTCACCCACTCCTTTTTCATCAGCTTTTCCCTTCAGCCCACCCGTATCACACTTGGCACTCCCACCCTAAACCAGTTGATTTATTGGAAAGGAATTGGCCTGGATCTTTTACTTCATTTCCTTTCCTTTCTTTTTTCTTCCTCCTCAATTTCTTTACTATACAGGGTTCTCTCATGTACTCATATATCTCTTAACAAACACCTTCAACCAATCGGCTTTTGCTTCCGTTTACACGCATAAACGTACGCGCGAGTCTTTGTGTCTGCGTTTGTATGTGTCTGCACATCTCACATGCACTCACATACAGGACCACACATAAACACACACGCATATATATATAT
>NC_068988.1:87785157-87788359 GCF_001194135.2 Octopus bimaculoides
ACACACACACACACACACACACACACACAAATGCGCGCGGACACACTATCTCTCACATACAGGAACACCCGCATCCCTTTCACACCGTACACGAACCCCTGCTTCTCATTCCCTCTCACACAAGCACACATAATCTCACACAAAACATTAAACTACCCTTAACATCCAAAGATCTCCCAAAATCAACCAATCAAATCAAAGTCCAGATCTCTCCTCCCATCCCCCGCTCTTCTCGCTCGTAATTTCCTCTTATCCTGGATATCCCAAACTAATTGATCTCTCCCCATACTGCGCCTCATGATTACCGCTCATGTCTCTTTACTTCGAATCAACCTCTAGTTCAGTGTTTCTCGTGGGGATTGCGGAACCGTGAGAACTACAGAAAAAGGGAACTGGCAAATTGCTATGTTTTGATGAATTTAAAGATGGTTTTATCCTTGTTAAGCAATATAGCTAACGAAGGACGAACGATAGGGAGCCAAACTCTTCTTGGAAGACAATGGGACAAGCCTGGGGGTAACGTGAGTACATCATTGATGAAGTTGCGAATGACGACCAAAGGACCCTAGCCGATTGATTGATTGATTGACTGATTGATTGATTGACTGAACGATTAATCAAGCAATCGATTATTTAATTGGTTAATAGATGGGAAGGTCACGACTGGAACGTCTTAACTCATATCTGCTGAACCAGAACCGGCCTAGGTTAAGCAATTGCACACACACACACACACACACACACACACTTGATATAGTACTCTTTTATTGGTCATAACAAATCTGTTACTCTCAGTTTCATCAACTCAGTTACGAATTTAATTGATTTGTTGAAACTAATAGTAACAGATAAGTCATAAAGCATCGCACTTTTGAAAGGTCGCTCATGGCCGTTGATAGTAAATATATCAATAGTGAAAGGGACAGTTTTGAAGGATACAAATCTGATTAAATTATAAGAAAAAAAACAATAAATAAAGTGAAGTATATTTGTCACTTAAATGCGGCTAACTACTAAGGGTGAATGCTACTGTAGCTTTTAGCCCCAGGAGAACATCTCCTCCAGCTGGCTATTGACACACTTTCGTGCCCTGTCGATATTTGCAAAGGGAGGTCATCCTTCACATCGTCGATCTGACGTGATACGCACGGACCCGGGTTTCTGGGTATTTACCCTTCGTCAGCGTACGACAATCACCGATCTTCGATGCGAAGGGCTCCCAATGCAAATACATATATCCTTTTTTCCAGTGACGAAAATTCACTGATCTCGAAAAAGTGTAAACAAGCAATGTTAAATCTCTGAACGAGGTATAAACAGCAACTGCACGACAACGTGAAGTATATTTGCCACTTAAATGTGGCTAAACCCTAAGGATGAATGCTACTGTAGCTTTTAGCCCCAGTGTTCGGTTTGTTTTTAAGCAGACTTCTTGCGTGTACGTGTCAGCAAGACAACATATCTTTCAGATACTGTTGTGCACTGTAGACCCAACTCATATTTTGTGCACACTTTAATAAAGTAGGTTACTGGTATGAACAGGTACAATTAAACTCTCAAGGTATCGAAACGAGACGTTGCACGTTCAAACCTAACCTCATATTATGTATGTTTGTTTCAATTAATTCATTTGACAAAGTCTATCAATTTGATTTAGTTATATTTTGTTTCAATATTTGACAATTATTTGTAAACGAATATTAACTACCAGATTCAGTAACAAGTTTAATATTAATTTCAAATTTTGGCATAATGCCAGCAATTCCAGGGCAAGGGTAAGTCGATTGCACCGACCGCAGTATCCAAGAGGTATATATTTTATCGACCCAGAAAGGATGAAAGGTAAACTCAACTACTGCGGAATTTGAACTTGAAACCTGAAGACGGACGAAATGCCGTTAAGCATTTCACCCGGTGTGCTCACGAAATTATAAGTTTATTATAAGTTTATAAGTATTGACCTACTGAATTTTGTTTGTGAGGTTTGGTATAAAATTGTGTATTAAAATCATGTTAAAGTAATCTCTTCTTGTGTGAAAATCCATCTGTATATAAACCACAGCAATGACAGACAAAATCTTCAATTTCCAACATGTTACAACTACTGGCAAGTGGGCTTCTTCTTCTCTTGGTTTCTTAGACACCTGAAGACTATTAATGAATAAATCGATCGAACTTGAGTGCGGAAGACATAGAAACACGAAACGGAAAGAGTTAAATAAATGATAAAGAAAATTTAAACTAAATATTGTGGAAGTGAATTCTATCGCATAAAATTTTACAAATCGTAGCTGCATCTTAACCAAAATGGACAGTCGACTCTACTCCTTTCTCTAACCTCTTGAAACCCCTCCCCCACATCACCTCACAAACCTGCCTCGCAATAGCAACAACAATAGGTTCAAGAAGGAGAAAGACAAGCGCTCCGTCACCCACCACATACCCGTGACATCGGAAACCCCTTACCACCATGTTCACCTCTGACCGTGGCACACACCCAATTTGCGTGTTGGGAGGTTCAATCTCGCGTCACCTATACCGAGTTAATCTGACTTAATCTTGCAAATTGATCAATCAACGGTGGTATGCGTGTGTGTGTGTGTGTGTGTGTGTGTGTGTGTGTGTGTGTGTGTGTGTGTGTGTGTGTGTGTGTGTGTGTGTGTGTGTGTGTGTGTGTGTGTGTGTGTGTGTGTATGTGTGTGTGTGTTTTTGTGTAAGTTGCATGATCAAGTGAGTTTGTTCCTAGGTAATCCTACGTATGTGTGTACGAATGTATATATGAGTCTGTATGTGTGATTAACTATATAGGAACAGTAATAGTTCATATATATTGTTATATATAAGAGTTCTTTATACACACACACACACACACATACACACACACACACACACACACACACACAAACACACATATATATATATACACACACACATGCTCACACAAGCGAACACACTATTTTTATCTATATATACATTTATACATATGCCATAAGTTATTCATATATGTACGATGTAATTATACATGTGTATGATGGATATATATATATATATATATATATATATATATATATACACACAGATATATGTATACACACTTATATATATATACACATGCATATACACATACATATACATACATATGCATATATATATATGTGTATATACATATACACACATATATATATATATATATATATATATA
>NC_068988.1:87789983-87791577 GCF_001194135.2 Octopus bimaculoides
AAGACCACAGGAGTGGCTGAGTGGTAAGAAACTTGCTTCCTAACTGCGTGGTTCCGGGTTCAGTCCCACTGCGTGGCACCTTTTGCAAATGTCTTCTACTATAGCCTCGGGCCGACCAAAGCCTTGTGGGTGGATTTGGTAGACGAAAACTAAAAAAGAAGCCCGTCGTGTATATATATATATGTGTATATCTGCGTCTGTCCCCATCACCGCTTAACAACACATGTTGGAGTGTCTATATCACCGTAACATAGCGATTCGCCTAAAGAGACCGATAGAATAAGTGCCGAGTATTGGGGTTGATTTATTCGACTAAAATTCTTCAAAGGAGTGCCCCAGTATGGCCGTAGTCTAATGACCGAAACAAGTAAAAGAATAAAAGAATGTATAGTGTATTGTTCGTGTGTTGACAGGTTCAGCGAAATAAAGCACTCGATAAATTTGAGAGTTAATATTTTGCATGCAATGTCTTATTTGCAACAAATAACTTTCATGCTGAGAGGAAGATATCTGGTCCTGCTTAGATCAAGCTGTTGCAATCCAACTTGGCAATTATCAGACCTTGATCTCGGCTGGGTCAGGTATCTTCCGCCCAGCATGAAACTTACCGTATTTTGTTGCAAAGAAGATACTGCGCGTGTGTATGTGTGTGTGTTTATTCACTTGTGATCGCATTGGCGATATGAACTGGCGGAGAGATTGCATACGATCCAACTGCTAGTTCACTGTTGAAAGCACGGAAAACCGGAGGTTTCTAAGTGCTCGACTTTAGTCATTCCACCTGCCTGGAAGGTTTCTACAACAGATTATTATAGCTTCCAGAATTATATTATTTACAGAGTGCTGAATATTTATTGTGTAGGTGGGTCTTGGCATCAGATATAATCGACAGGACGTGCATACAGGTGTGCAAGTACCAATCTTTTATTAACCATGCTTTCTCATATTCTGGTTGCAACGGCAGTTAGGGTATTGCACTCATGACCGTAAAGTCGTGGTTTCGATTCTCGGACAGGGCGGCGCGTTTTAATCTTTAGTAAAACACTTCCATTTCTTGTTGTTCCAGTCCACTCAGCTGCAAATGAGTTCCAGCAATAGCTTGAGAGTTAACTCTGCGACGAATCGGCGTCCTGTTCAGGGATGGGGAGGAGTATTATGATCTCAGTTACTTATACGCCATGATAATCACGTTGACCTGCAGTCATATGAGTTCCTGGGGTCAGAACAGACCATAATCTAAATCCATGGAAATAATTTCAATATCTGATAGACCAGGGATTAGCAAAGTGATAAATACTGACCTCTGAGGTGGTGGAGGTGGGGTTGTCTATGCAGTTATCCAAGGGGTCGATATTCCGACTATATCACTAGACCTGAATTTTGTGGGCTGGGGTGAGGCGTGTGGGAGGGTGCTAGTGGATTACATTAGTTGCAGCACTTAAACTCTTTTACTCTTTTACTTGTTTCAGTCATTTGACTGTGGCCATGCTGGAGCACCACCTTTAGTCGAGCAAATCGACCCCAGGACTTATTCTTTGTAAGCCTAGTACTTATTCTATCGGTATCTTTTGCCGAACTGCTAAGTTACGGGGAC
>NC_068988.1:87791842-87793238 GCF_001194135.2 Octopus bimaculoides
AGAAGACACTTACCCAAGGTGCTAACGCAGTGGGACTGAACCTGGAACCATGTGGTTCGTAAGCAAGCTACTTACCACACAGCCACTCCTACGATACTTATTTTATCGACCCCAAAAGGATAAAAGGCAAAGTCGACCTCGGCAGAACTTGAACTAAGAACAATAAAGCCGGAAGATATGCTGCTAAGCAATTTTTCCGGCGTGCTAACGATCCTGCCAGCTCGTCGCCTTAACTATAGCAAATATGATATGACTAAGTTTTTGTTGTTTATCAATTTCGTTGTGTATTTTAATTAAATTTCTTTAAATATTTCTTCTTCTAAAAAAAAAAAAAAAAGCGGTAATGCCTTAAAAGAACGAAAGAATTATTGTTTTGAAATCAAGAAATATTTCTCCTATTAATTATACTTTTTATTTTGTTTCAGAAATTTATATGATAGGGTTCGACATGTTATCAACAATTGCACGAAAGGGTCATTGGGTCATTGACATAAGAAGTTTAGTGACCCCTTGTGATAGATTATTAGCATTGTTACCAACGACAACGGAGATTTGTACGAAAGTACACGTTATTTCAAAATATATTCTGAGAGAGAGAGGGGGGGGGAGATGGACAAAAGGCATTCTTCTCTCTATCACCATTCCACTTACTTTTTATGTGTGCATGCGCATGCGTACTTTGTCCATCTTGTAGTTCATTTGTGCATGTGTATATGTGTGTATATATGTGTTGTGGTGTATTGTTTAAACCAAGAAATTATACAATCTAGAAAATACACACACACACACACACACACACAGTGTTTGCATGTGTGTATGTGTGTGCGTGAGTGTAAGTATTCGGCTGTGCGTTTGATAGAGGAAAGAGAGAGAGAGAGAAAGAGAGAGAGAGAGAAAGGGAGAGAGAGAGAGAAAGAGAAAGAAAGGGAGAGAGAGAGAGAGAGAGAGAGAGAGAGAGAGAGAGAGAGAGAGAGAAATAAATATATCAGACTGAATAAAAATACAAAAACAAGAAATAAATATCTAAAATAAATCGTGAAAATAGCAAGAAAAAAAGAACTAAAGCAAAAAAAAAAAAAACGCAAGCAAAAGAAAACTGATAATACAAAACAAATACAACAAAATGTAAATAAATTAACAAATACAGCAATCCTAGAACACGATATTACATTCTTTTAGACTGTGGTTCATCATGATGATGATGATGATGATGATGATGATCATCATCATCATCATCACCATGACCATTACATTACACTCCTCTTCATACATCTCCGCCGTCGTCATCGTTACACACCACCATACATTATTACTATTGTGACATCACCACCATCGTCTCCCCATCATTACCATCACCAGCAGCAGCAGCAGCAGCAGCAGCACCCCCACCCCCACC
>NC_068988.1:87795786-87800786 GCF_001194135.2 Octopus bimaculoides
GAGAGAGAGAGAGAGAGAGAAACAGGGTGAGAGAGAGAGAGAAAGGGCGAGAGAGAGAGAAACAGGGTGAGAGAGAGAGAAACAAGGTGAGAGAGAGAGAAACAGGGTGAGAGAGAGAGAAACAAGGTGAGAGAGAGAGAAAAACAGGTAAGGAGAAAGAGAGAGGGAGAGAGAGAGAGAGAAAAACAGGTAAGGAGAAAGAGAGAGAGAGAGAGAGAGAGAGAGAGAGAGAGAGAGAGAGAGAGAGAGAGAGAGAGAGAGAGAGAAACAGGGTGAGAGAGAGAGAAACAGGGTGAGAGAGAGAGAAACAAGGTGAGAGAGAGAGAGACAAACAGGGTGAGAGAGAGAGAGAAACAGGGTGAGAGAGAGAGAAACAAGGTGAGAGAGAGAGAGAGAGAAAGAGAGAGAGAGGTCTTTTAGGAACAGCATACAGTATGTAGTGCAGATGTAGTCAATCATTTTCCTGAAGCGGGCCGCACGAGACATGGCTCATCGTCATGTAGCCTACATGTACTTTTATTAAAATAATACAGTGTCTAAGCTTGAAGCGGCAAAGAAACATCTAGGGTATTTTTGCATGATTTCTGAGACTGATGGTGGGAAGTGATTTGTTTTAGTCAAGAGTGAAGGTAGTTTCCATGACGTAATACAGGACCTTCCAGTCACGGAGGCCCTGTAAAAGGTTCATGTATTCCTTATGAAATCATTTCATCGATTGGATCTTCTGGATTTTAGCTGCATGGACACTCTACACTACATTTCTCTATATTGGAATACTATGTGGTCTGATAGCCGAGTCCGTTAGAGGAACTTTCTGTGATTGCTACACGGTTCTCTGAATCCATATTTTATACTAGAAATTTATATATATATATTTGAATATCAACCCTGACGGGATTTGAATCCACAATCTTCGGCTCCGAAGGTCGATATATATAGTTTTCATTTATTGTATTAAGGAAGGGCATGAATACTCGAGATGAATTGACCTTCACTGAGATACAGAAGGGTACAGTTAAACATAATATGAAGAGATCATACATTTTTAGATGGACCACAGCAGCTAAGAACAGAACATGGTGGAAGAAAGTGAATCACTTATTTCCCCACTGTACCTTATGGGTAGGTCCTGACGCATGTCCAGCTCTATGTATTTCTCTTTCTCTTCCTCCCACTCTGTCTATCTCGTTATCCTTCTCTCTAACTCTCTCTCCACCATCTCCATTATTTTGCCACTGACGTAGTCAGTAAGACATCTGCCTCAGTAAGACACCTATCTCTATCCCTCGATTATACGTTAACCTCTCAACTGACACAAAACCACTTCCCTCAGTACCACTTCCTCTCCCAGCCCAGCCGAGAGATCTTTGTCTTGCAAATTACTTGGTAACCCTGCTGGTGCTGGTGCCATGAAAAAAGCACCAGTGCTGGAGCCACATAAAAAAGGCACCTGATTCTCTCTGTAAAGTGATTGGGGTTGGGGAGGGCATCCAGTCGTAGAAACTTTGCCAAGGCAGACAATGGAGTCTGGTCGATAAAAGAAGGTATACTCAAACCGGAAATAACCGAGGCCTATCGGTTGATATAGTAGGAGTAGCCATATTGCCTTATTCTCAGATTAGAGACTTGGTCCTCGCTTTGCCAAAGGCACATCTAAGGGTCAGGTAATGGAGGAAAAGCCAGAGCACCGATTCATGTCCTATTCTGAAAAGTGGTACAGTTAATCTGGCAGATTTTCACCAAGCCGATTTTACCCATAAGGCTTGGGTTGACCGAAAGCAGAAGCTGAAGTAGGAGGCACACAAAATGCCGTGCAATAGGAACAAACTCGAAGCCACGTGATTGTTCCAAAGCAAAAGCAACTGCTTGGAAGATAGGCGGGTTTCTATCTGAATTGAAATACATACATATTCTTTATTATTTTTACATGATTTAAAGGGGACGAGCTGGAAGAACCGTTACAGCGCCGGACAAAATGCTTAACAGCGTTTTCCCGGCATTTTATATTCTGAGTTGAAATTCCGCCTAAGTCAACTCTTTCTTTCAGGGTCGATAAAATAAAGTACCAGCCAAATAGTGGAGTCGATGTAAATGACTTGTCCCTACCTTCAAAATTGTTGATCTTGTATCAAAAATTTGAAACACTGTTTTATTAGATTTAGTCACAAGGCCCTGACCATGCTGGAGCACGTGTTCAAGAGTTTAGTCTATCATGTCATCTCCTCCACAGTACTAATTTTATTCTCATACTAACTTTATCGTTTTCTCTTTGCCAACTGCTAAGTTACAGCATCCATCTTTCCTTTTCTGGAGTATCGGTGTAGATATATTGAGTCACTATTCACACACATCAACAAGAGGAACAACATTTTTTCTTTTCTAACTACTTAATAAATAGCTTACTTCCTTAATGGTATCACAATTATGAGAACAATTATGACATAAAATCACTTCTCTTGCGTCCTTAATGGTATCACAATTATGAGAACAATTATGACATAAAACCACTCCTAACATACTTAAACTGTCGCCCGGTTTAACACCACCATTAGGTTGGTGCTTAGGTGTCTTTAATGAAGCCCACTCTGTTGTAAGCATTCAGGGCAAGGTTTCTGTTTGGGGATAATTTTATTCTCCCCTCCTTGCCCTCCCAGTCTCGGAGCCGTTGTAAAAGGTCATAAGCGCTACCTTCTTTCCAAACTAAAAGGCAAGCAACAACCATTACCACAGCAACACTGTCTTTTTCTCGTGCATGTCGCAATGTATCGTTTATACAGTACATTTAGCTTTCCGACGGCAGCCACGATTTCTCTCGTTTAAAATAAGGGTTCTCAACGATTTTTTTTTTTTGCTATGGACGCCTTTGATTACCATTTTATTCTAGTGGACACCCATCGCCATTCGATGTTTATAAACTAGTTTTATAGCTACTTTTTTTCAAAATTCCTGTTTTGTTTTTCACACATTAACTCGTGTCGGTTGAACTAAGTAAAATGTTAGAGAAGGGAATCTAGCTGTTTCTTATTTCTTTATTGCCTACAAGGGGCTAAACATAGAGGGGACAAACAAGGACAGACAAAGGGATTAAGTCGATTAGATCGACCCCAGTGCGTAACTGGTACTTAATTTATCGACCCCTAAAGGATGAAAGGCAAAGTCAACCTCGGCGGAATTTGAACTCAGAACGTAAAGACAGACGAAATACTGCTAAGCATTTCGCCCGGCATGCTAACGATTCTGCCAACTCTAGCTGTTTCTTGCAATACATACCAATACATACATCTAAGGCAAAACTATTTCAAGGGCCCTTAAAATACTGTTATGGACCCTCAATTTACTATTCTGTTACGTGAACTCCAAAAATCTCATGTGGACCCCGGATGAGAACCACTGGATAATAACTAGAATAACCACTAGATAACCACTAGAATAATAACTTGTCTTCCTCTCCTCTCTGTCTTTCTCCTCTCATCCAGACTTATATGAAATGAATGGGTGGGAAGGTGGGGTTCCGTCAGCATATCATTTCTTGGGTTCAGTGCGCAAAGAGGTCCCCGTGAATAATTGATGTAGTTCTCTCTCCCGCCAAAAAAATCGAAAAAAAAAAGAAAAGAAAAAAGAAGCCTTCTTAGAACTCTTACATTTTGAGAGGAATTCACACTCCGGTCGTCAGCAGGTGAAAAGAATCTTCTTTCACCTTGTTAAGTTTCTGTCGGACGCCTTCATTACATCCTTCCATATTTCAGGTTTATGAACATACACACGCACGCGCTCACTTACACCCTCTCCTACCTATCTACCTACACACACACGCGTACATACATAGACACGCAAACACACAGACACATACATATATAGATCCACACAGATATGTACATGCACGCATATACATGCACGTGATGCACATTTACATACACATACATACACCCGCATATGCACAGGCAAACACATACACAGACACACAATCTTACACACATTCACAAATGTAGCTGCAAATACACACTCACTGTCACCCACCGACCCCCCACACGGTCCACTACACCGTTGTGCAGCAGCAGTATTTCAAGCAAACTGACTCCGGGAGAAGTACAATGGAAGCGGTCGGTGTTGTTTCCTAGCAACAACAATAATGGATCTCGGTCAGAACATCTGACCTTGAGATTTTAGTTGTTCGATCAACTGAATTAAAGCTTAAGTGGTTGAGTACTCCACAGGTACGTGTAGCTTTAATGTAATTAATTTACACACAGAATTAGGATATCGCATTGTGTATGACAAAGAGTGAATCTTTCGAATTGCAGTTATAATCCGTCGGATGGATTATGTGTACAAACACTTATTTATATCATTTATATTATCCAGTCGTCGTGTTTAATGGGAAGCCAATTATGTCGGCAAAGCCAGAAGAAAAGCGTTTGATCAGTGGCAAGAGGTTATTTATGAAGGTTAAAAATATTGACGATCATGGGGTGCTTTGGTTCATCTCTGGTGGGGAAAAGCATCGACCAAAACTAAAATTCTAACATGAGAAATGAGAAATGGTTATGTGCACACTCTTCTGGCGTCTCCAGACTGATGCACATCGAGTCTCTAGCAACTGTGGTGGGTTTAGGAGTGGTAACAAAGGTCATCTCTTACCACCTCATATCTTTCCACGGGGTCTTAACGTTAGTACTTATGGATGCGTTGAGAGTGCGGCTTTTAGAAAGGTGCGCCTAATATGTGTACTTTTTTATAAGTTTCAGGAGGAAAATAATTTGTTTATTGAGATCGACTGATTCCGCTGATTTTTTCAGAGGACAGGTCAATTGGTGAACTACGTGAAAGACTACGGCTACAGTACATCGGTGAAAGGAAGAAAACAAAGCATTTGTTTGGTTTTACTTTCATGTTTTAATAATGCTATTTTTAATCTAATAAAGACTTTTTATATTGACGGAATGTGTTTGCTGTTGATTATAGTAAGATAAAATCATAACAATAGCGATACATCTCATAGT
>NC_068988.1:87810202-87811424 GCF_001194135.2 Octopus bimaculoides
CAACGAACACTGGAGATTCTGCCGAAAATCAGGGTTTTTATAACTACTCATACACGAATCATAGAACCGTAACCCCGTGAAAGATTTCTTCAACGAAGTTCATAATTCGTATATGGGCAGTAATTTTTAACCAATGAGAAATCAACAATTTCTCATGTTCGGGCAAACGAACTTACGTTCTCTCTCCGCCTCTTATGAGTTTGCTACACTAGTATACGAATAAAGGACCTTCAACTAGGGCCAGTCAGTGAATTCTACAGATTCAAAATCAACAAGACCATCGTAAGCAAGTGTCCTCCCTCAGTTGTTGTTCTTGAAACTACAGGCGCATGCTTAAAGTTGTTACATCCACTCAAATTATTTTTACCATTCACTGGATGGGGAGAACTTTGCTCTCTACCCCCAACTTCCTTTCCCGGTAGAACTTGACCGAAATGGAAAAAAGTCTGCTCTGAGTGCTTTTCAGCCTAGAGAATTACAGAAGCGCTTTCAAAATTACCATCAGACAAAGGAACACCGTTTGTCTTGCCCGTTAAAGGACATTAGTGAGGTTATCTTTAAGGTGGGGGTCGACCGTAAAACGTATCCTTCCTACAAGCAGCAAGAGCTGTGCACGGACTGCACACACACACACACACACACACACACAAACTTGTATCAAGACGCTCAAAGAAGAAGAAGAAAGAGAGATCAGGATTTAGCAAATCCACTGCCGTATTTAGACGCTTTTCTTCTGTTCGTCCTCGATTTCCGTGTTTCTATTTTTAGCACTATACACCACTACGAAATGCTTTCTCGAGACCAATATCGTTGTCTTCCATCTTTCTACAGGACATCCGTGTTAAGTAAGATATACAAAATGATATCTATCTATCTATCTATCTATCTATCTATCTATCTATCTATCTATCTATCTATCTAACAATCTATCTATCTATCTATCTATCTATCTATCTATCTATCTATCTATCTATCTATCTATCTATCTATCTTTCTTTCTGTCTGTCTGTCTCTGTCAAATCGCACATTTATGTGTGATTACATTTTTGAGTTTCTATGAAGTATGTTTATATATACGACTGTTTATGTTTTCATATATGCGGCAGTGTGAAAATATGTACGTTTCTGTGTCCGTGTGTGTGTGTGTGTGTATATATTAGTCTACATATTTGTGTGCATTTCTTTATATTGTCTTGTGTTTCTTTTTTTTTTTTTTTTTTTT
>NC_068988.1:87812174-87824937 GCF_001194135.2 Octopus bimaculoides
GAGAAGACAGTCACAGAAAGGAGACATTAAGAAAAAAAAGAGAGGATGAAAGCGACGACAGATGAGATGAAGGTGGTGATGATGATGATGATGATGATGACGATGATTATGATGATGATGATGATGTCGATAATGGTGTTGCTGGTGGTGATAATGATGATGGTGATGGTGATGAGCAGCTGCTGCTGATGATGGTAATGATGACGCTAACGATCGTCCCGATAGGGGAGATGATGATGATGATGATGTTGATGATGTTGATGATGATGATGATGATGATGATGATGATGATGATGTTGATGATGTTGATGATGATGATTGTGGTGCTGATGATGACGAAGGAAACAGAAGAAGAAGGTAGAAGGAGACAGAAGATGAAGACACGAAAGAAGCTGACGACGACGACAGAAGGAGATAAGTATGAATAAAGACGAAGAAAAATATGAAAGAACAAAAACTCCAGACAAACCAAAAAACAAAGATGAAACAAAGAGAAACTCTAAGAGAGATAGCGAGAAGAATATGGAATGAGAGGGAATTTGTAGAAGTAAGAGAAGATGGGGAAAGAAGACGAGAAAGAAAAGAAAAAAAGTCATAAAAAAATGTGAAATATGTTTTATAAAAAAAAATAAGATGAAGGAAAAAAGATACAGGAAGATTGGAGGCAAAAAACATGAAGATCGGATTATAAAGAAATAGCAGAGATCTGATAAATGGTAAGTTGTGTAGAAATTGGTGAAATCTTGTTGCTTTGACCTTGTATTATACAAATGGTGGAAGGAGGAGGAGGAGGAGTAGGAGGAGGAGAAGAAGAAGAAGAAGACGAGAGAAAGAGTGAGAGGAGAGAAGGAGATGATAAGGGAGAAAAAGGGAGAGAAACTGAGCGGAGAGAGAGGGATAAAAGAAGGGGAGAGAACCAGAATGATCTGGTAAGTGGTTAAAAATAATTTGAAGTTATACAGAAAAAGACAGATAGATAGAAAGACAGACAAAGAGGAAGATAGATAGATAGATGGACAGCATAGGTAGCTAGCTAGTTATAAACGGAGAGGATAGACAGATAAATGAACAGGATAGATAGACAGGATAAATAAAAAGATAAATAGATAGAAAGAGAGATAAATTGATTGATAGATAGACATCATAGATAAATGGATGGGCAGCACAGATAGATAGATAATATTGATAGATAAATGGATAGATACGTAGATAGACAAACAAATAGGTAAATGGATTGATAGGACAGATGAAGAAATGAAGAGTGGGATAGAGGAAAAAAAAGATCAGTGAAACTATGGATGTCTGCGCGTGTGCACAATTCTGTAACAGAAATTTTTGGCTTTTTTCCATGTGTAAAGATTGTGATAAACATACACACACATGCAACAGTCAGATCATCATATTATGCAGGGTGGCATTCCGTCGCTTACGACGTCGAGGGTTCCAGTTGATCCGATCAACGGAACAGCCTGCTCGTGAAATTAACGTACAAGTGGCTGAGCACTCCACAGACACGTGTACCCTTAATGTAGTTCTCGGGGATATTCAGCGTGACACAGTGTGACAAGGCTGACCCTTTGAATTTAGAGGCACAACAGAGACAGGAAGTAAGAGTGAGAGAAAGTTGTGATGAAAGAGTACAGCAGGGTTCGCCACCATCCCCTGCCGGAGCCTCGTGGAGCTTTAGTTGTTTTCGCTCAATAAACACACACAACGCCCGGTCTGGGAATCGAAACCGTGATCCTATGACCGCGAGTCTGCTGTCATAACCACTGGGCCATTGCGCCTCCACGACTTGGAACTAAACAACAACAGATCACCTCCACTATATTATACAAACAAATATATAACTACAGCTAGAAAAATGCTGAAACTGTGGTAACCACTCAGACCTCTCTCTTGAACGCCTTTGATCATAAATCTGTTGGATCAATGTTGGTCTGGAGCTAAATATGTGTGGATTCGACTAACTACATAGGGGCTTCTCGACCATCTTTTATCTATGGACCCCTTGATTACTATTTTATTCTAGTGGACCCTTATACCTATTCAATGTTTAAAAGCTAATTTTATAAATATTTCTTTCAAAATTCATATTTGTTCTTCACACATTAACTTGTGTAGGTTGAACTATGTAAAACGTTCGAGAAAGAAGACTAGCTATTTCTTGAAATACGTTCCCATACATACATCTAAAGCAACATTTTTTTTTCAAGGGCCCTTAAAATACTATTGTGGATCCCAAATTTACTATTTTGTTGTATGGACCTTCAGAAGCCCTCCCCAAAATCTTATATGAACCCCCAGCCCCACCCCCAATCTTATATGAACACTCAGAGGCCATTTGGACACCGGTTGAGAACCATTGATCTTTTGATGCTTAAATTAAAAACAAGTTTTATAAATATTTCTTTCAAAATTCTTATTTTATTTTTCACCTATTCACCTGTGTAGGTTTGCAATAGCACTCTCCGAGGATTACAGGTAAGTTCAACGCCATTAATTCGCCGCAGGGAAAGTTTACCAAGAAAATATATTCATATTATCTCACCATTAATAGTTAAAAACTATTTTATTGAGAGAAAAAAAAAGGAGACCAAAAGATTAAAAAAAAAACCGGTGAATTGATGACGATGAACTTACCGGCCATACTTTCTGAGAGAATATGTTTCACTGAATGAAAACATTGAACTGTGTAAACCTGTTTTCTTTCTTTCTTTTTTTTTTAAATAGTAAATACAAAACAAAAGATTTTCATTAATCTCTAAAATACTGCTGTAGACTCCGAAAAGTCTTATACGAAGCCCCAAGAATCATATGAACCTCGGTTGAGAACCACTATTATAGATAAATAAACCACTGCATGTCGGGATGTGCAAAATTGGTGCTCAACTAAGTCTGGGATACTTGAAAGTATGGAATATCTGGCTCTTTTACATTCACTCATTACATTACATACGTAGACCTACTTAGGATCGGCTTTACACATCACTTACAATTCTGAAATCTGGACTATCATCATCGTCGTCGTCATCATCATCATCATCCTCTTCATCATCATCATCATCATCATCATCATCATCATCAACATCATTGTCGTGGTCGTATTAATGCCTATATTTCCATGCATGCATGCATGGGTCATAGAAGAGTACATTAAAGTAGAACCTTCTACAATCGGATGCTCTTCCCGACACCATTCCTCAGTTGTTTACAAGCCAGTTAATAATCTCTTAACCTATCGAACAAGACACAGCCCAAAGATGCTTTCGCAGTAGGCTGCAGGTGAGCTGGCAGAATAGTAAGGACATCTATCTGGATAGATAGATAGATAGATAGATAGATAATTGAAAAAAGAAGCGATGGACACGGCTGGAACATCTTTGATAATGAGTCAACTTGATCAAGGTTTACCTCAATAACAAACGGCAGAGAAATACACAGAGCAATGGCGGAAACATGCTCAAACTATCACACAGCCTCCTAATACGATAAACGACAGCATATTTCAGTATATAGTGTATTAACAATATAGTGTATTAACAATATAGTGTATTAACAATTGATAGAATCGTTAGAGCATTCGACTGACTGTCTCACAGTATTTATTACGAATAGCTGCATTTTGAGTTCAAATCTCATGGAAGTGAACATTTTTTTTTTTTATCCTTTCGAAGTCGATAATTAAGTACCGATCAAAGATGATGCACTGGCGGAACTGTTAGAATGTCTGACGAGATGCGTTGCGGTATCTGATTCAGCTTTTTGCATTCTTAGAGCCCCATCTGAAGTGACACTGGTGCCAAGGTGTATGGACCAAAACTGGCAGCCTTTCTTTTGGATAAATTTCAGTGATGTTTCAGAGAGGCTGGGGTGAGGGCAACTACTAATCTTTTTACCTACCACAAAAAAAAAAAAAAAAAAAATCATATTGAGCCCTGCGTATATGCGTGCAGAGAATACCCACCTCACCTTAGAACTACGTGCAGACGTAATGAAACTGGAGCGAACTGGAGCAGTTAAGAACAAAAACTTTGGGTACGGCTGTTTTGGTGACGGACGATTTGGCGCAGAAAGTACACAACACACGCACGCGCACACTCAAACGTACCCCCTACCACACAATTGTTGAGAGTAGATAATATTTAGCTCGTTACAATCTCATCGGTTATTTGGTACACCTATCATAAACCCGTCTTGTGTGCACGCATGCCTATTGACACACCCACACATATGCATCTATCTATTCCTCTATCTATCTATCTATCTATCTATCTATCTATCTATCTATCTATCTTACTAGAATAGTGTTAGAAACATGATAAATTTCTGCAATATGCCATTAGGCCCTTGTGAAGAAAAAACAAAACCAAAACAAACCCATATTAAAAAAAATAAAACAACAAAACATTAAGCTAAAATCCAATGAAAGTGAAAAACTCCATTCAGTGTAAGAATTAATGATAACAAAGGGAAATAATAAAAAGATAATCCGGACAACAAAACCGGCTGATGGAATATAACAATACAGAAACACAAACACGAAAATAAACAAAAGGTTTAATAATTAATCCAATGGATTATGGTGTCTTGTTTTGTTTTATGCATGAATTTATAATTATAATTGTTATTATTATTATTATTATTATTATTATTATTATTATTATTATTATTATTATTATTATTATTATTATTATTATTATTATTATTATTATTATTATTATTATTATTATTATTATTATTATTACAGCCCAAGATAATCTGTTCTGCCTGTTTTATGTCACATCTCTATTATTATTCGTCAATGGATTACTGATTTTCCTTTTTCATTAACAAGTTTTATTTTCTTATAACAAGATATAACCTGTCTGTTATTGTTTGTCTATTTCTTTGATGAGAAAAATAAAATGGTGCGGTGGTGCCTTAAGATGAATCTTGCATGGCGAAGTTGAGATTTTACAGATATTTTGTGGCATTCATATTTTTAATTCTTTATTTCCCCCTGTTATTATTGGAATAGTATTTTGTACGAAATTCATGAGGAATTTATAACATGTTGGAAGTGCGTAAAGATGACGGGAAGAGAGACAGGTAGACAGACGTATGTGGAGGTTGTATGGAATAAATTAGTTGAGATAGAATGGCAGAGAGCAGAATAAAATAGTTAAAGACAGCAATAAGTTCGATTGTGTATTGTTTATACATGCCATATTCAATAATGAAATCACTAATTTACCGCGATATCAACGTCGAAAAACAAAAACGAAGAAGCTAAGTTGATCCATAAGAATCAGTCCTTTGTATGTTCTCATCTGTTAAAGACAGATAATTTTGAAATGTGTGTGTTATAAACTCATGTATCAACGTAAAGTTGGACCCACACTATATCATATATGATGCCAAGAAGGACCAAGTAGAAACCTCCCTGAAACATATATAGGAGAAACAGCTCAGAGTGTAGGTGAAAGATTCTGCAAGCATTGGAATAGCTGTACAAAAAAGAGACATATATCCATATTTTACCATCATGCACTAGATAAAAACAACGGTTCAGTTGATAAGCTCAGTGTAAATATTATATCCATACATCCTCCTAATATAATATTAAGGTGACCAGTTTGCACATCGGAGTATAGATCCAATCTTAACAAATAGATTGAATGGAGTAACATCATTGAATGGAGTACCATACTTAAATGTATGGGTTCCCTGCACCTTAGATCAATCTTATATGTATACACACGCTAGCCTCTGCGTATGTATGCCCTGAGAATGAATAGGTAAGTATAAATATTATATTTGTGTGTAACTATATTGTATTGTCTATTATTATTCTTTTTATTTCATATCTGTAAATATATAGTCATAGCCGAAAGTTTGGAACATATTTAAAAAAATAGAAATTTTTATGCCCAAGTAAAATTCGATTAAAATATAAAAATTCTAATTTTCAGATTTATGTTTCAAACTTTTGGACACGACTGATTATATTTTTAATACATCCATCTATCCATCTTCTCCACCTGCTATTCCTGGGAGGGTCATTGGGGTAGTGTCCCCAGACGCCTCCGGTTGGGTTTCCAAACATGATAACCTGAGACTATGGATATTATTCGACCGTTTCATTCTTGGTCTACCTATAGGTATCCTGCCTGTTTGCTCGGCTTGAAGAATCCATCTTGCAATTCTTTCCTGTGACATTCTAATCGCATGATCGTCGTACCGGAGAAATAACTGCTCGACTAGAAGAAGTTCCCTGATCTTCGAAGTATGCACCCTGCCAAATAACATTAGTCGAGATATCCTGCGAAGAAACCCCATTCCGGCCACTTCAATTTCAGCAAAAACCTAATGTTAAAGGATGTTTACTAGAAGCAAATAAGTCAAGTATACTTTGAGTCAGTTTACATTTACATGAATTGTCGAGATTTTCTGGCAAAGATATATACATAAATATATATAAACAATCTCTTAAAAGATCTAAATATTCTGAAAATAAAAACTGTAAGTGGAACGGTGAAAATATTCAAGAATTTTCTAATATTCAGCATATAGCTTTTTAAAAAAATTATCCATATTCCAATGAAGGGGATTTTTATAAATCATATAAAAATAATACATATAAGCGGTTTCACACACACACACACACACACACACACACACACACACACACACACACACACACACACACACACACACACACACACACGCCGCGAATATGCACAGACTGTTTCATATACAGATATATAAACAAGTTAAAGAATTTACAAGCGGAAATATGTATAAAAGAAAGCTGAAAGCAGAAAAGAGAAAAAGAAATAGCATTGTACAGACCAAGATCCGAACTTTTAAAATCAATATCGTTCATGTAGGAAAGTACTTACCTGAAAAAGAAAGAAAAAAATAAAATGAATAAGTTGAAAACTGTGACGTGTTTGTTAATGGTATATATTACATCACATATGCACATACACATATATACGAACATTGAGTTATGTCGGACGAATGGGAGAGGAGTTCTCAATACATGTACAGGAAGATATGATGTTTTTTTTATTATTTAAAATGAGAATGTGTCTCACGACACGAGTTTCATTTTCAACAGAAAAACCAAAAAGCTCATATGCATAAGAACAATAAGATGCACGGGATAGTGCACACTTACACACACACACGAGGGGTGGGTGCTGGAAAGTTCTTAGATTTGGGTAAAAGAAAATAGTGGAAGATCAGTTAATTATGGTTGTATTCAACTTATTCCTCTCCCAGATACATACACGTATTGCAGCGGTCCTTCAGTTATACTAAGCCCTGTAAAAGAACACGGAAGGTTGGGGCTCCAGCCAGACCTCTCGTGATACCCTTAAAGCTAGGAAGTTTTCAGCACTCCCTCCCTCGCGCTTGTGTGTGTGTGTGTGTGTGTGTGTGTGTGCGTGTGTACATTCAGTATACACCCAGGATTATATATAATTCATACATTGGTTTATGTCAGGCAAATGGGATAGGAATACTCAATATATATTGTAGACGATGTTTTTTTCTATTGCTACTAAAACAGAGTTTATACCACGATGAATTTCACGCCACTGCGATCTTCAAGCGGGAACCTGAAGGTCGCAGTGTCATGAGACTCGAATGATCAAACTGGAATGATCAAAAAAGGAACTGAAAATTATTTAAGAATGATCCCTCGATAACCGTCCATGGAGGAAGTGCAAAAGATTGTCGAAACTGGTACGACACACATATCGAGAAGAGCATTGTCACTGTGAATTTTCTTTCCCTTTTGTCCTTTATTTTCTTTGTTTACTTTTATATTTTTATTTTTTCCTTTTTCTCTCTGTCTTTCTTCCTCCTTTTCTCTGTCACGTTACTTTGTAAATGAACAATCTAGTGTGTTTAATTTAATGGCCTACAAATGTATACAGTGCATTTCTCTGCCCAAGGTGTCAGAAAAGGAAACAAAAGGAAACAAATTTGAAAGAAGAAGAAGAAGATGATGATGATGATGATGATGATGATGATGATAACAAATTGATGTATCAATACCAGCAGATGACAACGTTTCTCTAAAAGAAATGGAAAAACTTTCAAAATACAAAGACCTGGAAATAGAGATAACTCGAATGTGGAATCTAAAAACAGAAACAATTCCTATCATAGTAGGTGCCTTAGGTATAATAAAAAAATATTCAGACAAATACATAATGAAAACACAAGGACTTACAAATATATATAACATACAGAAAATTGCACTACTGGGTACTGCACACATCCTACGCAAAACACTTTCAATACAGTAAACATAAGAGCACCACAGCAAACCACAGCACATACCCAAGGCGCACAGAGCTGCGCTCGGTAGTGAAGTGAAAGCACGTTATAAAAATAAAACTACTGAATAATAATAATAATAATAATAATAATAATAATAATAATAATAATAATAATAATAATAATAATAATAAAAATTAACGGAACCCATAACAAAACCAAACAAAAGAGAAAGAACGGCGGACGGATAATCATAAATACTATAAAATAGTACACACACACACACACAGAGTACTATGCAACATCCCTCCAAAAACAAACATGAAGAAATTCATACTTTAAATACCCAACAAAATGAACAAAACCCACAATATGTGCCATAGAAGGCCGGACCATTACTTAGATACTCAGCAGCTTTGATATGACACGCAGTGGGATTGATCCCGGAGCCATGTGGTTGGGAAGCAAGGTTCTTACCACACCTGCGCATATATATATATATATATAGCTGATCTCACTTGCCATTTGGTAATTGTGTTACATCATCTAGAGGCGGAGGTAATTTTAATAAATCAAGACTTTCTATTGTATGGAATTTGATATACCTGTATTTCTCTACATGCACGCGCGCACACACACTCACACATGCAATGCTAACACAGGATGTTATAGAGTGTATATGTATGTGTACACATATACACACACACCTATCGAAAGAATTTGTAGGAACATATTAGTTGGCTGCCATCTCTGAAACGACTTAAGATGCCACAACTACAAGAATTAATACTTATTAATACTTATAATTATTACTTGACTAATTTCATTTCATAGCGTAGCGTATTTTCGATCTTGCGATTGCGCCCAGCAAACTGCAGAATAGGAACAATAATAGAATACATAAAACACATAGCTGTGAAAGCATTTGTACATGGAAAATTCTAAGGTGGAGCTACGGAAAATAAGACAAATAAAAGAAGAGGAAAGAAAAACTCCATATAAGGCAATTTTACGTCAGTAATGTTAAGGTTCCAACAAGCAATATTTCAAAAAATATGGCGATATTTAAAGAAAAGAAAAACCTTACCCCGATCATCTTACTTTCATCTAACCACCATCTTTTTTGATTTTGTAAGGGATTATTTTATTTTACCTCCCATTTTATCGATATCCTACTTTATCGATTTTTAGACAATTTGCTTTGTTGTAAGCCTATGTTTACCTTCTCCATTTACTTTCTTTACTTATTCTTACCTATTAATAATTACATTTTATGCTTCTGTCATTGACTAATATTTTTATACTATGGTCCTTTCATAAAGCTTCAATATCCCCTTTTCTTGAATATTTAACTCTTTTATGCCATTCTTCTCTTTTCAATTTCCTGTTTTTATTCACTTTCTGCTTCTTCATTATCCCTAACTTTCTTAACATTCATAATCCATTCCCTTAGCTTCTTTCATTTTTATTCTGATTTCATCTTTATTTTACAATAACCCTAAACTGCCAATATTAATTTTTAAAATTCTCTCTCCCTCCCTGTTTCTCTTTATAACACACATATACGAACATAAACACGCACGCCCCCCATCATCATCATCATCATTATTGTTAAATCTGAGGTCGACTTCGCCTTTCATCCTTTTGGGGTCGATAAAATAAGAACCAGCTGAGTAATGGGGGGGGGGGGGTCGATGTAATCGACTATCTCCTTCCCCAAATTTCAGGCCTTGTGCCTATAACAGAAAGGATTGTTAGTATTTAAGGCGGCGAGCTAGCAGAATCGTTAGCGCGCCGGGCAAACTGCTTAGCGGCATTTCGCCCCTTCTTACGTTTTGAGTTCAAATTCGGCCGAGGTTGACTTTGCTTTCATCTTTTCGAGGTCCATAAATTAAGTACGAGGGAAACACTGCTGTCGATGTAATCGATTGTCTCTCTCCCCACAAAGATCCAGGCTTTGTGCTGTGCCTATTGTAGAAAGGATTATTATTATTATTATTATTATTATTATTATTATTATTATTATTATTATTATTATTATTATTATTATTATTATTATTATTATTATTATTATTATTATTATTATTATTATTATTAAGGTGGCGAGCTGGCAGAATCGTTAACACGCTAAACGAAATGCTTAGCTTTATTTCGTCCGTCGCTACGTTCTGAGTTCAGATTCCGCCGAGGTTGACTTTGCCTTTCATCCTTTCGGAATCGATAAATTGAGTACCGGTGAAACACTGGTGTCGATGTAATCGACTAGTCCCCTCCCACAATAAATTTCAGGCCTTGTACCAAGAATAGAAAGGATTATTATTATTATTTTATGCTTCACTTTTGCTTTGCATTTGTACAAGTTGGATCCAAGTCTCACCCAGAGACCTCAAGAGACAACAAGTTAGAAGTTCATGTAGGTGTTATGCCTAGGGTACCATATATTTGGATTTGTACATAGTGTTGTTTATTATTATTATTATTATTATTATTATTATTATTATTATTATTATTATTGTTGTTGTTGTTGTTGTTGTTGTTGTTGGCCTATCCTTTATATGTCATCATCTTCGGTTTCCTTTTGTAACCTGGGTAGATAGAGTTTGGATGTTGAGTGTGCCTCTAGGCTTCATCAGAGGGTCTAAATGGTTAGGAGAGCCAATACATATAAGAGTCAGTTACTAATAGGTACTGTATATTTTTCTTATTAAAGAATGTTTAAGAAGAATAGGAGCAAGCTTTAGAGTGTGAGAGGAATACAACTTAGTAAAATGGATTAGGTATAGGAAAGGGAAATAAGTCATAGACTTCAAGTGTTGCCTTCCAAAATTCATGTTATTTTGTCCAGTGGTGGAAAGGCAGGTATATGTATCGGCTTTCCTAACCATTTAGACCCTCTGATGAAGCCTGGAGGCACACTCAACATCCAGACTCTATCTACCCATCCCTACAGAACACTGAAGAGATGGAGCTAGCATGGAGGATACCGTGGCCTCTTGGCAGAAACGGCCGTAAGGAACTGAACTTTTAATCGTTTACTCTTTCATGCATTACTATTATTACTATTACTAGTGTATATATTTGTGTATCACACAGTATTTGCATGTGTATATATTCTTATAATACTCCCTTTTGTTTTGGATTAAATAAACATAAATAGAATGTCTACCGGCTGATGTATGTCATTTTTTGTATCCTCTCCATTTTCATTTTGTCGTGTATATATATATATAAATATATAGGGCAGGGAATCGTCAATTAGTAATAAAATTAATAATTAACAATTTTGCCGGGTAGCTCAGTATGAAAAAACCTTATCGGTAAAACCATTTATAATCATAAATATATAGGGATTAGCAGTAGCCTGCTTCTCCAACAACTGAGAATTCAGAAATAGCAGCCAAAGAACTACTGATTCAAAAACTACAAATTTTTCTCTAATTGATAGCGATATCTATGGTACACATCTATCGCTATCAATTAGAGAAAAATTTGTAGTTTTGGAATCAGTAGTTCTTTGGCTGCTATTTCTGAATTCTCAGTTGTTGGAGAAGCAGGCTACTGCTAATCCCTATATATTTATGTATAAATATATATATATATATATTAGTGATGTATTGAATCATCGTCTTTATACCAAACTCTACTCGACGTTTCGGGTTTTCTTTGTGTTTGCGCTATGTCGAGTCACACTTCTTTATTTTAAAAGGGTAACTTAGCGACTTGAGAAATCAACGGGTAATCAATAAATGAGACGTCAAAACCGAAATAATTACTGGGGCCAACATCTTTTATATTTTATTTGCCTCAGTAATTGGACTGCGGCTATGTTGGGGGCACACACTTTAGTCAAACAAATTGACCCCGATGCTTTTTTTTTCGAAGTATGACACTTATTTTATCGGTTTATTTAGCTGAGCCGCTAAGTTAAAGGGATGTAAACAGAGCAAGACTGGTTGTCAAGCGATGTGAAGGGACAACCACAGGCACACAAACACATTTACTTACACACACTGCTATCTATCTATCTATCTATCTATCTATCTATCTATCTATCTATCTACCTACCTATCTATCTATCTATCTATCTATCTATCTATCTATCTATCTATCTATCTATCACATTTCCGCCTAATGAATTCAATCACAAGAAAATCCAAAACATAGAAGGAACTGCACAGTGGGACTGAACTTGAAACCATATTGTTGTAAAACGAACTTCTGAACCATAATCGTGATAACCCATCAGCCACACCCGCGTCCCCAAAATGGTGCCGGTGCTCCAGTTGGGCACCGTCCAATGACTATCGTTGGTGAACAGAATAAAAGAGTATTTTCATTCAAACGATATTTATTTCTGTTGATATTCAGCTCGAGATCTAGATTCTAAACAGGGACAAGGCAGCAGGGGCAAACGTAGGTTCTTCTCTCCTTCTTTCACTCGCTCACACACACACACACACACACACATACACACACACACACACACACA
>NC_068988.1:87824947-87825435 GCF_001194135.2 Octopus bimaculoides
AATATAAAACCACCTTAAAATAGTATTGTACAGCAGAAAACAAATTCCATTTTTCTAAAATTGTAAAAAGTCGATCGAAAAATGGTGATTCCTTGATTAATTCTTAGTTGTGATTGTGATTTCAGAGAATGGATTTGACTTAATTTCCTGGCTTGCCATTCCATCAACTCCCCCCTTCCTTATGTGAACGATTATTATTATTATCGTTATTATTATTATTCTCAAATTGTTCTCTGTCCTTGTGATGTCCCCATCATCTATGCCCTTGTGGCGAATAAAAGAAATCCTCCTCCTCCTCATCATCATCATCGTCGTCATCCTCATTATTATCATCATCACCAGTTTCATTTTTTTTGAGCTTAATATTCCGAGTTCAAACTCCGCCGTGTTCGAGTTCGACTTCGCCTCTCATCCTTTCGTGAGTAGATAAAATAAGTACCAGTTGAGCACTGGGGGTGGGGTGGGGGTCAATGTAATCAACTACCCCC
>NC_068988.1:87826287-87827474 GCF_001194135.2 Octopus bimaculoides
AATTTGCTCTAACCCTAACTCTAACCCTAACCCTAACCCTAGGGTTAGGGTTAGGGTTAGGGTTAAAGCAAATTTAAAATGAAAAAAGCAAATAAAACGAAGGTATGGAGATTAAATACGCTTTACATCGCTTAATCAGCCAAGGACAAAATGTAAACAACTGAATGCTTGTCAGTGATTGGTTGAAATTATCGAAATAAGACAATTTTTTACATGAAATAAATTCGAATACAAAAATATTTTTCTGTTCTATAACACAAAATAAATAAGTATACGAAGTTTGAAAGTCTTTCGATACCAAAAACACTACGTAAAACATTAATGAAAAATGTGGCCCCCGTTTTAAAAAAGATCCCTTTCCTCTTTAATAGAACCCTCACTGACTTTTTCGAGTTCCATTTTAAAAAGGTGCGGTAGGTATGAGAGGCCAGACGCGGCCGTTTTGAATATAAAACAGGTTGAAGTATTTGGGCCTGAAATGGCCAGTTTAAATACTATGTCGGTGAACTACAGTTGGAGAAGGCACCAGCTCTTGGGTTTCAGGGAGATTTTGGATCTGCGGGGTTTTCTCGATTGGCTCAAGAAATCCTCCTACATCACCATCATTACTATAAGTAACTGGGATTACAATAAGCCCCTGGATGGGACGCCGGTCTGTAGCAGGGTTGACTTCCCAGCTATTGCTGGTATTCATTTACAGCTGAGTGGACTGAAGCAAGGTGAAATGTAATGTTTTGGGATCTCTGTTTGCCTGCCACTTTTCAATTTCTTCAATTTTTGTTTTATTTGGTTTCATATTTAGCGTATTAGAAGAAAAACTGAAGAAATTGAAAAGTGGTTGCGCCTGTGGAAATTTTAAAATTTGGTTTATTTAAAATTTGCACAGGTGCAGCCAAACAGAAAAAGATCTGTATTTTGCTCAAGAATACAACGCACCGACCGGTACAGGAATCGAAACTGTGATCTTACTAAACAACCAGCACTACTACAATACCACAACAATACAGCCACCGACACCACAACAAATGTAACCACCACAACACCACTACCGCCCACACTACAGTACAACAACAAAACCAACAACCCCCACACTACATCACAATATCACCACTACAACACAACTGCCAACACACATCTCTACTTTTGTAGCAGCATCACAAGGCTACAACACCCACTACCACCACCAC
>NC_068988.1:87828194-87830193 GCF_001194135.2 Octopus bimaculoides
ACACACACACACACACACACACACACACACATATATATATATATACACATATATACGACGGGCTTCTTTCAGTTTCCGTCTACCAAATCCACTCACAAGGTTTTGGTCGGCCCGAGGCTATAGTAGAAGGCACTTGCCCAAGGTGCCACGCAGTGGGACTGAACCCGGAACCATGTGGTTGGTAAGCATGATTAAATGTATATTCCAATTGTCGCCATCTCGTTGAAATGATGTGATGGTCACGGTTAGAATCTATGTCGACGGTTATCTAATGCATGTTGCGATTTGGGGGAAGACTCGGCTGCTATTTCTAGTACGTCGGGCTCCGGCATTAGCAGTGGTCCTCAACTGGGGTTCATATACAACCCTTAGAGCTCTATATAAGAATTTTTTTTTCAATGTATTCCTTTATTCCTTTCAATCATCCGAACGCGGCTTTGCTGGGGCATCATCTTAAAGAATTTTTAAGTCGATCGAATCAAACCCAGTGCTTATCTATTTGTTTAAAACATGGTACTTACTCTATCGACTTCTTATGCTGAACTGCTAGATTACGGGGACGTAAACACACGAACAGCGGTTGTCAAGCGGTGGTGGAGGACAAACACAGGCACAAAGACACAACACGCGTAGATATATATATATATTCTTTTTTTCTTTTATTCTTTTATTTGTTTTAGTCATTTGACAGCGGCCATGCTGGAGCACCGCCTTTAGTCGAAGAAATCAACCCCAGGACTTATTCTTTGCAAGCCTAGTACTTATTCTGTCGGTCTCTTTTGCCGAACTGCTGTTGAATGCTCGAAATGAGGAGTAGATAGACGGTCGACAACTGATGAAAGGTCGTTCTCTGTTACTTGTCCCGTCTTCCACTTTTTCTCTCGATGTTTGCGTATTTAGCACGTTTATTTTCGTACTTCATGTTGTTTACACAGTTGGTGATGTCCTGTACCCATATATGTATATATACATACATGTGTGTGTGCGAGTGTGTGTGTATGTGTATGCATATATATATATATATTACACACACACACACACATATATATATGTATAAGTATATATATGTATATATGTATATATGCAATTATGCGGATAAACAAATTAGATATATTAACTATTTTGTATTTCATACCTGAACTGTTAATCTAATATATCTAATTTGTTTATTCGCGTAATTGCCTCCAAATCTGGTCAACTTGATCCCTTTTCTTATAGCCATTTTTTCACCACGTTGAACTGATCCCCTGTAAAGACACCGGAGTCTATGTTCGAATCATTTAAGCATTACTCAGTGTCTTCTATACTAAGCATCTCTGGATCTCATTTGTTAACTATATATATATATATGTACACGACGGGCTTCATTCAGTTTTCGTTTGCCAAATCCTCTCACAGTGCCTTTGGTCATCCCGAAGCTATACCAGAAGACACTTGCCCAAGGTACCATGAAGTGGGACTGAACTCGGAGTTATGTGATTAGGAAGCAAGCTTCTTACCTCACAGCCACACCTACAATCAGTTGCTAACACCTCTACAATTCTTTCTTTTATTCTTTTAGTTTACAGTCTTTTGACTGTGGCCATGCTGGAGCACCGCCTTTAGTCGAGAAAATCGACCCCAGGACTTATTCTTTGTAAGCCTAGTGCTTATTCTATCGGTCTCTTTTGCGGGGACGTAAACACACCAGCATCGGTTGTCAAGCGATGTTGGAGGGACAAACACAGACACACAAACATACACACACACACACATTTATATATACATATATACGACGGGCTTCTTTCAGTTTCCGTCTACCAAATCCACTCACAAGGCTTTAGTCGGCCCGAGGCTATAGTAGAAGACACTTGCCCAAGGTACCATGAAGTGGGACTGAACTCGGAGTTATGTGATTAGGAAGCAAGCTTCTTACCTCACAGCCACACCTACAATCAGTTGCTAACACCTCTACAATTCTTTCTTTTATTCTTTTAGTTTACAGTCTTTTGACTGTGGC
>NC_068988.1:87830778-87834078 GCF_001194135.2 Octopus bimaculoides
TATTAATATCGTATGTCCTTCCATTTTTTTTTTTCACTAAGGATAGTAAAATGGTGTTTTAGTGAAATTTGGTTGCTATTTCTAGCAATTCGCGCTCCTATTGGTGTTGGTACTTGTTATTGTAGCTGTTGTTTAGCCCCAAGTCAGCTATGATCATGCCGAGCTATTATTAGGGCGTTCCATCTTCGACCATCCCACTTCATTATCGGTCAATGTACCCAAGACGACATTATCAAATGTCCAGTATTTCTTTCTTTCTTTCTTTCTTTCTTTATTTCTTTCTTTCTTTCTTTCTTTCTTTCTTAAGATACTAAGATTCAACTGTTATTTTTAGCAGTTCCTTTGTTGTTGTTGTTGTTGTTGATGATGACGATGCTATTTTTCAACTTACTACATAAGTAGCCTCTCCCGGATTCCCACTCCGATCAAGGCAATACATTACGACTCCTATTCTACACAAAGCACAGCACATAAATGTTTATGAAACATTACACGACGGCAAGCAAGGTGATACGAACGTTTAACCCCGACAACTGGTTTTCCCATAAGTTTTCCCAGCCACTCACACCCCACTGCACGTGACTAACAGACACACAGGCAGACAGACTAACCGTCGTCCGAAATTCATTAAATCATCGACAAATTTTCTTGGTAATCCTACCAACTTCTCCGCAGCCAGATTGTAATTAATTCCTAATTAGGTTAATTACATAAGTTTGAAGCAGATAGCGACATGTTACATACTAACCAATTTACCATTCTCCTCGAGTGGTGTAGGCGTGGCTACATACTAAAAAGTATGCTTACCAACCACATGAGTTCGGGTTCAGTCTCACTGCGTGCCATTTTCGGCCAGTGTTTTCTACTATAGTCACCGGACCGACCGAAGCCTTTCAGTGGATTTGGTAGACGGAAACTGAAAGAAGCCGGTCATATATATATATATATATATATATTCTTTCGTTCTTTTACTTGTTTCAGTCATTTGACAGGGGCCATGCTGGAGCACCACGTTCAAGGGTTTTAGTCGAACAAATCGACCCCCAGGACTCATCTTTTTTTAAAGCCTAATACTTACTCTATCGGTCTCTTTTGCCCGGACCGCTAGGTTACGGGGACAAAAACAAACCAACACCGGTTGTCTAGCAGTGATAGGGGTGGGGGGACAAGCACAAACAGAATCACACACACACACACACACACACACACACACACGACAGGCTTCTTTATAAAAGACGTATCCCTCGAAGCGGGTAGGGAATGATTTTAATAAATCAAAAATTTATGTTGCATGGTATTTGATACACCTGTATTTGTCTATGTTACTCACATACGCACGCGCGCGCACAAACACATATGATAAATACATTGGGACATATAACCATCATGTTTACCGTATTGAGCACATTCACGGATATTGGCTACCAGACAAAACTGAAAATCGTTTATCCTGTCATATAAATATCCGAAAATCCACAAATATCCCTATAGTATTTACAATGCCTGACATTAGAAATAGGAATGGGCAAATCATTTTGCTACTTCCATTTACAATGGTTTCGCCATCATTCAATATAATCAATCGTACGCTATTTTGCAATAATTCGAGCAAATATTGATTAATTTCCATGTGCCGTTTAGGGTTTCTTTCGTAACACACGATGAAGATGATATGATTATTCAGAATTGCGTTTATACATACATACATACATACATACACACACACACACACACACACACACACACACACACACACACACACACACACACACATACACACATAAAACAAAAAATTAGCGCAGCAGTCAACAGCTCAGAATCATTCGAGGTCCCTTCTGCAATACAAACTGTTACCAACCCCTGATCGATATTAGTATCCTGTTACATTTTGGTCCAATTAATTCGCTTGCTCCTAACCCGCCCGAGACTCCCGCTGGTCCTACGCTACAAATTTCACATTTTAGGGATCTAGAGTAAAATATTTTATCAGCATTTCAAACTGTTCCAAAAACTAGCTTAATAATGTAGTTATTTTACTGAATTCTACATTATTTCCAAAATTAATGTAATGAATTTCAACAGAAATATGGGAAGAAAAGGTTTAATAACGAAGCTAATTAACTGAAATATCTACTATCTAAGCTCAGATGTGGTCGTGTGGTTTTGTTGCTTGCTTTGCAGATATGTGGACTACGGTTCAGTTCCACTGCACGGCACCTTGGGCAAGTATCTTCGCTATGGGCCGATTAAAGCCTTGTGAATAGATTTGGCAGACAGAAACTGAAAGAAGTCTGTCGCGCGCGCGCGAGCGTGTGTGTGCGTGTGTGTGTTTTGTGTGTGTGTGTATATCTATATATATATATGTGTGTGTGTATGTGTCTCTCTCTCTATATATTTATATCTGTGTGCATGTATATGTTTATGTATATGTATGTGTATGTATGTGCATGCGTGTATCTATATATAAGTGTGTGCATGTGTCTATATATATGTATTTATATCTGTGTGCATGTGTAAGTTTATGCGTGTGTGTGTGTATGTGTGTATCTATATATATGTGTGTGTGCATGTGTCTATATATATGTATTTATATCTGTGTGCATGTGTATGTTTAAGTGTATGTGTGTAGTATTTCCACTCTGACCGCTTGGCAGCCCGTATTGGTTTGTTTATATCCTCGTCACATAGCAGCTCAGCAAAAATAACCGATACAATAAATACTAGATATAAAAAAAAAAGTGCGGCTCCGGTCCAATGATTGAAACAAGATAGAACATAAAACATAAAAAAAAAAGATCAACACTGTGAGAAAACGTGAGGATTTGAAACCAGAACTATTGTCATGAAATAAATGTCAAACTATTCCAAACATGACGTCATAGTTCCTATGTAATATTATATTAACAGCATCCTGCCAGATGCCACTTATTAGGCTAGACAAGAGTTTTCTTTTTTACTTTTAAGTAGTAAAAGAGACGAAAGTTGTTGCGGCCGTCAAGTTGCAAGGGAGATAACACTCATTTCCTCGAAAAATAAACAAAATGAACGAAATCCATTCAGATATTTTTTTTTCATTCTAGCGTGTATGTCACTTTCTCTCTTTTACTCTTTTACTTGTTTCAGTCATTTGACTGCGGCCATGCTGGATCACCGCCTTTAGTCGAGAAAATCGACCCCAGGACTTATTCTTTGTAAGCTTAGTATTTATTCTATCGGTCTCTTTTACCGAACCGCTAAGTTACGGGGATGTAAACACACCAGCATCGGTTGTCAAGCAATGGTGGGGGGGACAAACACAGA
>NC_068988.1:87839646-87846096 GCF_001194135.2 Octopus bimaculoides
GTCTGCACTGGGTCTTTTGGGTAGTAAACACACTTTTCAATAATAGTCTCAGGCCAAGTATTTCTAAAAGTTATCCATTATAGGCGCAGGCGTGGCTGTGTGATACGGCGGTTGCTTCCCAGTTTGCTTCCCAACCACACGATTCCGGAATCAGAAAACACTGTGTGGTACCTTGGGCAAGTGCTTTCCATGGTAAGAAGCTTCCTTTCCAACCACATGGTTGCGGGTTCGGTTCCAACGTGTGACACGTTGGGCATGTGTCTTCTACTAATGCCTTGGACCGAGTAAAGCCTTGTGAGTGGATTTGGTAAGCAGAAACTGAAAGAAGCCCGTCATATATGTATGTGTGTGTGTGAGTGTGTTTGTACCCCACCACCACTTGACAACCAGTGCTGATGTGTTTACATCCCCGTAACTTAGTTTGGCAAAAGAGACTGATAGAATAAGTACCAGGCTAAAAAACTAAAAAGTACTGGGGTCGATTTATTCTACTAAACACTTCAAGGTGGTGCCCCAGCATGACCACAGTCCAATGACTGAAACAAGTAGAAAAGTAAAATAATGTAAAAATAAGTCCTTGACCAGACAGACCTGCAAAACAAACTCGCCAGGTCATTGTCAGCAATGTAGTCGTTTTTTCTCATCAGCAGTCGTCTTATAGATCGTCATTGTGGATCTTCTTCGAAACCGATCCTCACCTACCGGAGCTCAGTGAGCGCCAGAAAGCATTCCGGATGCCAGGCTCTCGGTTTTGGTCTTTAACAGAGCTGCAGTTCTTGGTCAAGCAATGTGACAAGCTGCAAAAAGATCTGTGTTGTAAAGGTCGAATGCACTCGCTCGTCTGAGAACCTCTCTAGCTTGAACGGATGTCTATGTACCATCAGCTACTGCATATCGAACCCCACCACATAGAATGTGTTGTTAGCAGCAGATGCATCAGCAGATGATCAGACACCAACTTCTGACAGTTAGCAGTTCGGGGGTAATGTAGAATATAGTGTCCTGTCTAGCGATAACACAGAAAATTTAAAATAATTTCTAGTTGTAAAGGACCTTAGGTAACATTCTACAGATCCGGCCTTGTATATTGTTATAAACTGCTGAACAAATCGCAGCAAATTTAAAAAAAAAATGTTCAGTCCTACAGTTATTAGGAAATACCATCGTGAAATTCGAACTGAGAGCCTTAAGGCAGGTAGTTCAATACATTATGCACTTGCTATCTGCACTCCAAATAGCTCACAGCAAGTTCAACGATTTCCTCATGGTTCCTGTTTACAGATATTCTGTGGGTAACTGATTACCTGATTACAATTTGTCTAGCAATGGATGAACTTAAATGATATGTACGAATGTAAACCCGTATCTCTCCTCACTCGTCTATATTGACAAAAATGTGATCAATAAATTCTTACCTGGAATTCATTTACACGCGCGCGCGCGCACACACACACACACACGCACACACACACACACACGCACACACACACACACACACACACAAAGAGTTATACATATGTTTGTCTTGAAATACTGCGAGAAAATTTCTACTATATGTATGTAGTAAAATATATCTGCCTAAAGTTGTTGATTCACCGTCATTAACAACCCGGAGATACATCTGGTTAAGCTTTAAAAAGCTTCACTGCAATACAACCTGAGGTGAGCTTTAAGATATTCCCATGCAGACTCGTTAAACCATTCAAGAATTTATTCTTCGATTAGGATGCATTCAGATGTAGTGTAGTGAGTTAATGCAGATCTTATTATATAGTCAATTCCCCGTAAGAATCTAAGTCTATGTTGAGCAATTAACGAGAAATTCACAACATGAAGTTTAACCTGACTGATAGATTAAACTGCTATTTGTTGACATGTCACTGGGAATTTCAAACTTTGGCTCGCCTGATGAAGTGGACTGTATCAAAATGACGTAATGTGAAAGAATAGTAAAACTGTGAGGTTGTATTAATAATGTCTTTTTTTTTTTCAATGTGGTATAGCGAAATTTCTTTCCGATTTCTTTCTCATTAGAGACTGATGGCAGGACCGATTTCTTTATAATTATTCCTTGAGCTCTTTTGTTACAACAGCTGACATTTACTCTGTTGAGTATAAGTCATCCGAATCATATTTCGCACACATTCACATGCACACATATGCACACACAAATAGATAGATAGATAGGTTGAAAGATATATATATATATAGATAGATAGATAGATAGATAGATACATACATACATACATACATACATACATATTTATGTGTACTGTTCCGTGATCAACCCAAAAGGTACGCATCTGGTGAGAGATAGATATTATTTCATAAATACACTGCCTTTACAGTCTTATATTTACGGTCTAAGGGGAAGTAACCCTAATTTACCCCCTTTGCTTCTTTCAGTTTTCTTTTTTGTTTTCCGGTTTTTCAACCTTCCACCTTTTATATCTACTTCCCTCTCACCTTTTCTCGCTTTTTTTCTCATCTCATCGTCTCATTTTTAGTTTGTTGTGCCATGTGGGCAGTGTCCGAAGATTGTGCTAGAACACCAGACTTGTTAAAAAATACTGTTTGGCATACTCTCGGCACTTGAAACTAATAGTAGTACATAAAAACATATATTGTGCTTATTATATATATATATATACACGAGTGAGTAGACAAACGAAAGAAGGTCACTCAACACGTTTATTGGGAATTACATGTAAAGATCAAAAGAGTTTGATTCAGGGTACCAAAGAGTCTGAATCAAACTGCTTTAATCAATCTATCTATCTATCTATCTATCTATCTATCTATCTATCTATCTATCTATCTGTCTGTCTGTCTGTCTGTCTGTCTGTCTGTCTGTCTGTCTGTCTGTACACACACATACATACACGCATGGACACATGCACATTAGCAAGCAGACCAGTTCTTATGTCATTGTGTACCTTTCATTTCTAGGAAAAACACGAAAGAAGGTGCGAGTTGGGGAAGCAAAATGTGATGTGTGCTATCTGTTACACGAAAGCGAGATTTTTTGATCGATTCTATGTCATCGATATTCTCATGAAAACAATTAGTGTCACAGCCAATGAGGTTGAACCTCTGAGCGAAGAAAACGAGCATAAATAAATAAATAAATAAATAAATAAACCAATGAGTAAATAAACCGCAATGTCATCAAGTTCGATTCTTCCTCCCTCTCATTCAACCATTATATAGCCAAACATCTTCTAAATTTGATTTCAAAGCATTTTTTTCTGGAGGCAAGAAACTACATACGGTATTTAATCGCAAAAACTTTAGTTATTTTCAATTGCTTTTCTAGCACCGGCAGCATTATTGCGAATACTAATCGTAGCAAGTACTTAGTGACCATGTGCTTAGCGTGAATATAAGCAACTGGACCAGGACAAAGACTGATTGGAGAGACAAGTACCGAGTTAACCAGTAGTATAACTAGAAAACTGTCTGGCTGTATGCTTTAGATCGCAAATGTATTGCCAAAGTGAAAGTATACTAAGCGAGTTTGTGTTCTAGCCATTACAGCTACCTTGAGCTATGTATAGCAAGGGAGAGAGAAGGAGAGAGAGACAGACAAACAAACAGATAGGCAGAGATGGTAATTTAAAAATCACATGGTCTCTCAGCCTACAATGACAGCTATATTAAGGGAAAAAATCTTCTGTAACAACCGCTCTAACGAGAAGAAACTTGAAATGACTAATTAAGCAGAAAGACAGAACTAATAACTAACTGTCGTCACCAAGGTAAAATTCACTTTTGTTAGTGTAATACAACACTCAAAGTGAATAAATTTGCCACATGTAGATCACTGCTGTATGGGAAATCAAAAAGCTAGATGAGACTAGCCTGAATCTCATGACATGTCGTCTCTCATACTGCGATATCACTGGAAATCACTCAAGTTCTAAGCATCAGCCACCCTAGTCAGAAGATTGATTTGGGAATGAACTCTGAGTAGTTTGATGTAAAAGGATCTTAGCTAAAATACACTATAACTTTACAGCATCTTAGGTATCGAGTTCCCTTTGATTTACACGCCTAGTTGCACTAGAGGTAGAAATATTTGCAAACACAACTTCAAGATAGATAGCTGTCTGTCTGTCTGCATGCCTGCCTGCTTATCTATCTATCTATCTATCTATCTATCTATCTATCTATCTATCTATCTATCTATCTATCTATCTATCTATCTAGTCAACCACAAGCTAGGTTACATCATACACATAGCGTACTTTTGTAAAACTGACGTGAAGAGACTAGCCGAGAGTGGGTGGGATGTAAGTGGAGTGAATATGAGAGAGAAAGAGATGGAGAGAGAGAGAGAGAGAGAGAAAGAGAGAGAGAGAGAGAAAGAAAAAGAGAGAGAGAAGAAAGACAGAACACTGTAGAAATCAGTGGAACTGGATTCCATTGTTGACACTGTGCCAGAAAAGAGATATGCAACCTGCACATCTCCGTAAAAATCGAACACTTTGGTACAGTGTGAAAAACATCGATGATGTAGAATCGATCGCAGATACTTGCTCTCGTGGTGTAGATAACGCCCTTCATGTTTCGTTATCACTCCGCATCACTTAACTTTTGTTTGCATGTGTTCATGTGTGTGTGTGTGCTTGTGTGTATACGCACATGTATAATTCATATATATGCCTATATGCTTGTTTATATTGACTATTGAAAAGGTTGCAAGACGCAACGAAAATTTTAGGAAAAATAAATAAGTAAATGAGTGGAAATAGAACCGGTGTGTGTGTTAAATAAGGCACTAAAAGAGAATGACTCTCCCCAGACACAATAATATATATATATATATATATATATATATATACACATACACTCACGCATACACCTGTGTATTTATGTACGTATGTGTATATTTACAAACACATGCATATGTACACAAACACATACACGCACACGCACACACACGCGCGCGCGCGATATATAAACCTTATAGCAGTCTGTACACATTTACTAACCATGTCTAACAGCTAATTAAGACATGGCTCTCGGAGTAACAACTATATAATCAGCAGTATACATTACTTTTTAGAAATACACCCCTCACTGATACGTATATATTTCTGTATGTATACATAAATGTGTGTGTGTATATATATAACCTGTATATATTGCTTGATACCATTCTATAACATGTGCACGAGAGGAATTTCTGCGGAGATTCCACAGTTATTAGTATTCTTATAGGCATACCAACAAAATTTTACGAAATACCCTTTCTTTCATCTATGGCACAATCGAGCTACCACGGATCACAGTATTAAATCTGACTAATACGCGATGGATGAACGGTGTTCAATACTTCGTCCCCTCAGTTGGTTAGAAGACAATATTTCTACCACCCTTCCATAATAAACTTGGTTTAATGAAACATTTTGGCAAATAACAGATGAAGTCCATTCTCGATTCTGAGTGTGGCAAAGAGGGATTTTATAGGGCTGCAAATCAAAAGGCTTTTAAAAGTTACTGACTATGATATACCCTCAATGCACTGGAATTCAAAGCCTGGCGGGCTTTTAAGTAATTGTGCGAAAACTTCCTGGGGGATAGTAAGTCCCCTGCATATAAGGGTAAACCTAAAAAGCTTCTGATGCTTATATATATATATGTACATATATATATATATATACGCACACATACAACATAAGCTATTGGATATCATGCGTGAAATTATACATTCTGCATTCTTTTCTAGATGTCTTTCTAGAAAATCCCTACGTGATGAGCAAGGAGAACGATTCCGCCATGATATTTTTGCAATGGGAAAAAACGCGATATCAGATATTTTGGAATGATGACGGCATGGTAGGAAATATATTTTTGATGCTAGATCACGACGACCGAGACCAAGTTTATAAGAGGGAAAAATAAGAGGAGTGCTGTAATTTCAATGTGTAAATGATATAAATATCTTTATAGGAAGGCTTTGAAGCAATGCAAATGAAAAGAAGTTAGGCTAGGTATGACGATACCGATAAATAAAGACAAAGAAAAGATATTATATCGCTCTACTTAGGTTGTTTAATGTTTCTAATATATTTCGGGAACGTTTCTGTTTATCAGAAAAAGTGCTGTCATCAGCGGAGAAAATAATATTTACAAAATTTTAAAAATTTACATATTCTTCAATTACATGTCTAGGTTATTTAATCTATAAGGTTAAAATACTGGGTTGGCAACTAAATTCCCGCCGTTTTTTTTAATTTTGGAATTTATTGCGTTTTTAAATTTTAGAATCTATTTTTTTCGAGAATTGTATTTTTGAAGCATTTTGGATTCTATTTTGTTTTTTTTTCTAGTTGATTTTACTTAATTTTTGTTTATTTTCAAGATCATTAAAATGGAATGTCAAGTTAAGAAACACGAGCATTTTCGACAATTCCTTCTTTTTGCCTTTAATCAAGGTTCTAAGGC
>NC_068988.1:87846529-87847767 GCF_001194135.2 Octopus bimaculoides
CCACACTGCTATAGAGAAGCATCTTCACTCGATGGGAAAGGTTCAGAAGTATGGAGCATGGGTTCCGTATGCTTTAAGTGACAACAACAAAAATCAACGAGCCACAATTTCCGTTGGTTTACTTGCTCGTCACCGCTCGACTCTTGGACACAAGCAACGATTTCTTTACCGAATCGTTTCTGGCGACGAAAAATGGTGCCTGTATATCAATATGAAGCAGCCTAAGGAATGGCTTAGCCCCGGTAAATAAGCGACACCGCGCGTGAAACAAGATCTTCATCCGCGTAAAACGATGTTGTGCGTATGGTGGGACTGGAAAGGGATTATCCATTACGAATTGCTTGAACGGAACCAAACGGTCAACGCGGAACTCTATGTTCAACAGATGGAACGACTCAACACGGCTATTCAAGAGAAAAGACCTAATCGTCAGCATGGTGTTTTGCTGCACGACAAGTATTGAAAATCTTGTTGAACGTTGAGAAGAAGTTGTAAACAACTAGGGTAAATACATTATTGATTAATTAGTTGTTATTTTTTTTTATTAAACCTTAAAAAAAATCTAAATTAAAAAAACGGCGGGAACTTAGTTGCCAATATTAGGCTAAAAATAATTATTTATAAATTAATATAAACTATATTGTGTATCATAGGGTCAGAATAGTAACGGTCGTAATGTCATATACTGCGAACAAGATATATTAGGCATGAATCAGAGACACATTTAGAATCAGAGTCCAAAATGAATTGGGAATTGGGAAATGACCAACGCTATTCTTGATTAAATATAAAAAAAGACGGTGTTTAGTTCTTTTGTTTTGTTATTAGACCTCATCTTCTTTATAAACAGAATTCAAATAGTTAAAGCAAGACACACTACCATTTATATATATACACACAGGGCCGGTCCTAGAGTTGCTGGCGCCCCGGGTAAGCCGAAATTCGGCGTGTACAAGCTGACGGTCGTGGAAATTTCTTTGTCTTTGTCTGCCGCTCTTTGGCGCCCCATGGCACATGGCGCCCTGGACAACTGCCCGAGTTGCCGGTACCTTGAGCCGGTCCTGTACACACACACACACACACACACACACACACACACACACACACACACACACACACACACACACACATATACACATAAAATTATATACATGTATATGCATATACATTTAGACATGTTATAAATGTATGCGTCTTTATAGAGGTGTGTATATGTGTGTGTGTGTGTGTGTGTGTGT
>NC_068988.1:87847777-87848182 GCF_001194135.2 Octopus bimaculoides
CACGCACACACATACAAAGATCACATACATGCATACATACATACATACATACATACGATTACACGTAGTGCATTGGTTTCGGTTTGCGCAGGGTGCATATCCGAAACTAGTCTTCACACCGACTTCATGATCTTTTCTCGCGAATTTCACACCTTCCTACGTCAGGGTTTGGAACTTTCAACGGTTGCCACAAGACGTATCATCATCATCATTATCATCATCATCATCAACATCATCATCATCACCACCACCACCACCACCACCACCACCACCATCATCATCATCATCATCATCATCATCATCATCATCATCATCATCATCAACTTCTTCATGAATGACAGAACACTGAAATATTTTGCACTAGATGCCTGTGCGATGTTTGTTCCCTTCTCACATTTAAATTCC
>NC_068988.1:87849222-87854089 GCF_001194135.2 Octopus bimaculoides
GATCGAAATTCTACCCCGCTTCTTTTTTTTTATCCCCCAAAAGAAAAGCTCTACATTCTATTTTGTCCACTTTCTGTATTTAGCCGTGTGTGACCATAATAAAAAAGATATCTATCTATCTATCTATCTATCTATCTATCTATCTATCTATCTATCTATCTATCTATCTATCTATCTATCTATCTATCTATCTATACAGTATACACACACACACACACACATATATATCAAATATATGGATCAAAGCAGTTTGATTCAAACTTGTTGATACACTTAAGTTTCAAGCGTGATGATAGTCGTCAGCCATTTTGAATTTGAATAACAGAAGTTGATTGTTATTACCGTAAGGTGGACTGCGATAAGTCGAGGAAGGTTACGCAGTCTCGTGGTTCCCTGTTGGTATATATGGGTAACAGATAGTTGGAAAATATCGCATGGTATATATATATGTGTGTGTGTGTGTACATACACACACATATATATTTATGTATATATTATGCATATATGTGTGTATATATGTTCATGTATATATGAGTGTATATATGTATATGTATGTATGGGCGTATATATATATATATATATATATATATATATATATATATATATATATATATATATGTATAAGATGTCGCTAGGCATAGCATTACTAATAACCTGCTATTAGAATTCAACGTACATATGCTCTTCGATGGTTACCTTGCTCTTCATTTTACAGGCTCCGAGGAAGCTTATAAGGTGATGCTCAAGCGCTCAGCTGTGAGCGCACTGCATCTTATACCAGAAACAGCTGTAAGCTAATGAAATCGCGTACGTAATTTCTGTTCCCTTGTCAGTTCATATATATATATAAATTTCATTTATTCGAAGATAAAACTTTATAATTGCTCCTCTGGGGTTTCTCTCATCTTCGTAACTTCAAGCACACACACAGACACAGACACACATACACATACACACACACAAACGAGTGCGCGTGCGTACGCAATATCGACTTTAGAGAATTGGAGTATGTAAAGACAAGGCGAAGTATTAGTGTAGACACAGATACAAGTTAGAAGTTCATGTAGGTGCTATGCCTAGGGTACCATATATTTGTATTGGTACATAGTGTTGTTTTATTACTATTATTATTATTATTATCATTATTATCATCATCATCATCATCATCATCATCAACATCATCATCATCATCATCTCTACAGTGAACCATCTAAATATACCGGAAACAACGTTGTTCAAATGTGCAGAAGTTGTTTGTTTTTTTAATGTTAATATCTATAAACACAGCCTTAGATGCTCATGCATTGGTCCGGATATTGAAAAGTGGTAGAGTAAAGTGATATCCTTGTACAGTGCTACCTGGTTTCTGTTTTCAAATTGTGGACGCCATTGTCGTAGATGAGAGATGAGAGGTTTCGCAATTACTTGCCGAATAACCTGCACAGAAAATTTGTTTATAGTGATTAAATGTTTATGCTGTAGATGAGTTCACCCCGTTCACGAAATCGATAACGGCTGTACAGGTGCACGCAGTGGGTCATACGTAAGGTGTCAAAGTGATTGCAGAGCAACGTGTGATGAATTGTTTTTATTGAAAAAAAAACACAACTAGTTGTTCCGGTCATGTGAATCGAAACCATGATCTCGCGATCGTGAGTGCAACGTTCAAACCATTCGGCCACGTTCTCTCGCAACTGATACATCACAATACAATATATAATCACAGAACCCAGTATACCATATCACAACATGATACAGCTGATGGAATGTTATATATTGTCGCTATGTCGCTGTGTAGATGGCTGACGTCATCTTGAAGACAATTTACTCCCTCCCCACTTACACTGGGCTATTCCTAAAAACAACAACAACAACAACAACAACACAAAATAGCAAGAAAATAAAATCTGACAATGACTTAGCTAAGCGTAAGGACAGCCTACAGTGAAGAATTACATGCGTCACTGCTAAGAACAGGGGCTTAGTAAATACAAAGACACGGTCTTCAGCGGCAAAATGGTTGTAACTACTACTACTACCACTACTACTACTACTACTACTACTACTTCTTTCCTACTTTAGGCACAAGGTCTGAACGTTTTGGGGGTAAGGTAGAATAGCCGGTTACATCAACCTCAGTACTCAACTAATGCTTTGCTTTATTGACCCCGGAAGGGTGAAAGGCAAAATCGATCTCGGCGGAATTTGAACTCGGAATATAAATACTACTACTACTACTACTACTACTACTACTACTACTACTACTACTACTACTACTGATGATGATGATGATGATGATGATGATGATGATGATGATGATGGTAATAATAATGATAATAATAATAATAATAATAATAATAATAACAATGTCAATAATAACAACAACAATGATAAAAGCAATACGAAAATAACAACATTTTTTGTCGGGGATTAGTCAATTACATCGACCCCAGTGCTTGACTTGTACTTGTTTTATCGATTCAGAAAAGGATGATAAGTAAAGTCGACCTCGGCGGAATTTCAACTCAGAACGTAAAAAACGGACGAAATGCTGCTAAGTATTTTCTCCGGCATGCTAACGATTCTGCCGGCTCACTGCCTGAATAAACAACAACAACAACAACAAAACCAACAGTACTTTCTCTATTGGCTACAAGGATTGCAGAAACATTTAAGACAATACCAAGATGGAGGACAGTGGGGATTTACAAAAAAAGAAAAAGAAAAAGAAACCGTATAAACAATATAAAAAAACTATAACCCTTAGCAAAAATTCCCCAATAGGGCGGAAACGACACCCAGGTTCAGCAAGAAACCTCACAGATCTCAAGATACTTTACTCACCAGAGGTGCATGACGTGTGCCCCTTCCTCCAATGTACCCCTTAATCTATAGCAGCCAATTTAGCGTAGGCACACTTACTCGAACCATCCTCACCACATTCATCCACATTTCAACAAATTCACTTTGGAGCAATACACCCCCACTTAACCCTCATCTTTGATTCCAAATGGAATTGAAAAAAGTCGATGAGGCGATGGCCGATAACAATGATCCACAAATCGATAGAGAGCGAGCGTTATAATAGTCAATAATATTGACTCATGGCTGTGTAAGTTATTTTATCGATCTCTGAAACAATGAAAATAAAGGCCACGAATCCATAGGAAAAGAGTACAATCATTTTATATCGACCGCAGTACTTCCCTTGTTACTTTATTTTTATTAACTCCGAGAAAGATGTGAAGTAAAGCCGACCTCGGCGAGTTTCGAATTCAGATCGCGCTTGGCCGAGTCATTCGAATCGCGTCTTCTGCAACAACAACAACAACAACAACAACAACAACAACAACAACAACAACAACAACTTTACAGGGCAATGTAAGAAGTGTTATGTCAGCAAATTTTGTGTGGAAAAAGGAAAGAACAAGCTATACAAACAGCAACAACTACAGCAATAAACAACAACAATACTAACAGCATTATTAACAATGACATAACTAATACAACAAATAATAAGAACATTAACAGTAAAAACTATATTATCAGTATTAACTAACAGCGGTACCAACTACGTAACGATATCCGGAATTTGAGGGGAGAGGGCAAGTCGATTACATCGACCCCAGTACTCAACTGGTACTTAATTTATCGACCCGAATGAAAGACAAAGTCGACCTCGGCGGAATTTGAACTCAAAACGTAAAGACGGGCGAAATACCGCTGAGCATTTCGTCCGGTGTGCTAACGAGTCTGCCAGCTCACCGTCATAATAATAATAATTATTATTATAAAGGTTTCAAATTTTGGCACAAGGCCAGTACTTTCGGGGGAAGGAGTAAGCCGAATTCTTGGACACCAGTATTCAACTGGTACTTATTTTATCGACCCCGAGAGGATGAAAAGCAAAGTTGACCTCGGCGGAATTTGAACTCAGAACGTTAAAACCGGACGAAATACCGTTAAGCAATGTGCCCGGCGTTCAAACGATTCTGCTAGCTTGCCATCGTAATAATAATAATAATAATAATAATAATAATAATAATAATAATAATAATAATAATAATAATAAACAATGTGGCTGTGTTGTAAGTAGCTTGCTTACCAACCACACGATCTCGGGTTCAGTACCACTGCGTGGCACCTTGGGCAAGTGTCTTCTACTATAGCCTTGGGCCGACCAATGCCTTGTGAGTGGATTTGGTTGACGGAAACTGAAAGAAGCCCGTCGTATATATTTATATATATAGATATATGTACGTGTGTATATATGTTTATGTGTCTGTGTTTGTCCCCCCAACATCACTTGACAACTGATGCTGGTGTGTATTTAGGTCCTCGTAACTTAGCGGTTCGGCAAAAAGAGACCGACAGAATAAGTACTAGGCTTACAGAGAATAAGTCCTGGGGTCGATTTGATTCGACTAAAAGGAGGTGCTCCAGCATGGCCGCAGTCAAGTGACTGAGACAAGTAAAAGAGTAAAAGAGTAAAGAGTAAATACAATGCCGATAATAACAAAAACAACAATAATAATACCAATACGAAAATGACAACAACCACAGCTATATGAAAACGAGAACAACAATAATGGTTATGATGATAAATGCCAATAGCAAGAACAACGTTAATATCGAAATAGCAACAACAGACATCATGGAAAAGCATAGCAATAATAAATAATATCAAGAAACAGCAATATCAAAACAACAACAGTAAAAAAATGAATGAATAGATAAATAAATAATAATAATAATAATAATAATAATAATAATAATAATAATAATGATAATAATAATAATAATAATAATGATAATAATAATAATAATAATAATGAAAATAATAATGATAATAATAATAATAATAATA
>NC_068988.1:87862089-87863121 GCF_001194135.2 Octopus bimaculoides
ATATATATATATATATATATATATATATATATATATATATATATAGTAAAAACTCCATGCATGCATATATACATATCGATAACTTATATTGAGTAGAGAAAGGAAAGATTTATGAAGTAATTTACGAACGGATAAAAACGAGAAAAGAAATTTGAAACATTTTTCAGGCCGAGAAAGGAAAGATGTCCATATATACACACATACATACATACACACATACATACATACATACATACATACGCACAAACACACATACATACATACCTACCTACCAACCTACCTACCTCCCTACATACATACATACATACATACATACATGTGTGGGTGTGAGAATGTGCGAGTGTGTGGATAGGCACACATATAAACGCGTAGTATATACAAATGCATAGATATACACGTAGACACATATACACACGCACATGTATATGCGAAAGCAAATATGCACGTGTGTGCCTGGTACGTATGTATGTGTTTCTGTAACACACACGCATATCTATACATACCTGTGTATGTGAGTGTTTGTATTTATATCAATTTAAATACACAACCGAAAGAGTTGCTTATAGTTTCATGCTTTTATGATACTTAAACAGGCATATTTATAAAGTACGCCATGTATCTTAAAGCAATCTTTCGGTTGTGTGTGAAAATGTTCATGAACAACGCTGTGCAACGGAAGCAAACGATGAATGGAGTACATTTTTTGTTGAGTCTACCTCTATTGGGTCTTTAAATTACACACACACACACGTCCAGTTGGGGAACATATACGCCAATGAAACCGGGAAACCGGCCCTTATGAGCCTTATGGCTCGAGAAGGAACAAACAATACACACATACACACACACACACACACACACATACACACACACACGCACACACACACACACACACATATATACACGCACATACACGTAATATAAACACTCACTCACACACATATATACGTATATATATATATATATATATTCCACTTTTACCCGCTCCCATTGATTGCACCTAGTATAGCACTAGTGTAGCAATAATTGGGT
>NC_068988.1:87863177-87864706 GCF_001194135.2 Octopus bimaculoides
GTGAGTAAAAATAAATACAAAAAAAGGGTTTTGTATGATCGTGTATAGAGGAATATATTATTTAATTTAATTTAAAAGAGTTCCAACTCTGTCTGTTTTTTATGTTTTATTTATATTCTTGTAAAATTAATGTGGGATATAGAATATGGAATATATAATATATAGTATAAAAATAGATAGTACAATGAAATGAAGTATTGAATGTCTTATTGAATATATGGAATATGTCTTATTGAATATATGAAATATTGAGTGTTCAATATAAAGGATTAAATATATAAAGGCGAATACGTATTTTCTATACCTTGTGGTATTTCATCATGGCCGGTATCTGACAGACTGTAATATACACATACACACACGCATAGACATATAGATATACACACGCATACATACAGATATATACACACACATACTTAAACAGACATAAATAAATATATATATATATATAATATTTTAATATGTTGCCACATTTGTAATATGTCTTTTTTTCTACATTTTTTCGTGCAGCTGAAGATTGCTCTTCATATTGCATTTAAGGTAATGCTCACATTACTTAAATAAATTGAAGTAGCATGAAACGTGCGTACTGCAATCACTTTTGAAATCCGTGTTGCTTATTATTTGATATATATATATATATATATATATATATATATATATATATATATATATATTGACAGACACACGTATGCACACACATTTATATATACACATACAGGTATATGCAGACGTACATACACAACCACGCACACACATATGTATATTACATGGGAAAATGCGAGGAGCAAGAAAAATAATAGTCTTATGATTATAAACCTGAAAAAATGCAGGACAAGTTATTACACCTGGAAACGTACAGGACAAGTTATTACATCTGGTAAAGTACAGAGCAAGAAATTTTTTTTACTTAAAACATTGCAGCTAAGGATAAAATTTGAATATTAAAAATTATTTGATTTTAATTCACAAAGTAACATTATAATTTAAAAAAGGTACCATCATTTTGTTAAAATATTGACACACTAGAATATTTTAAAAATGAGAACCAGAAGTACCAATATAGTACCATGTCCGGCATGCTAAAGATTCTGCCATCTTGCCTTCTTATCTAAATTAATCCTATATTAAGAAGTTGAATGACAGATTGGTGATCGGTAGAATGCCTGCTAACTGTCTTATATTTGCCTACGTATCATAGGGTGAAGGCGCATGGCTCAGTGGTTAGAGTGTCGAGCTTACGATCGTGAGGTTGTGAGTTCGAATCCCGGACCGGGCTACGTGTTGTGTTCTTGAGCAAGACACTTTATTTCACGTTGCTCCAGTTCACTCAGCTGTAGAAATGAGTTGCGACGTCACAGGTGCCAAGCTGTATCGGCCCCTTTGCCATTCCCTTGGATCACACTGGTGGCGTGGAGAGGGGAGGCCCGTATGCATGGACGACTGCCGGTCTTCCATAAACAACCTTGCCCGGACCTGTGCCTCGGAGGGTAACTTTCTAGGTGCAATCCCATGGTCAGTCATGGCCG
>NC_068988.1:87864716-87869800 GCF_001194135.2 Octopus bimaculoides
ACCTTTGCCTTTCTCTTGGATAACACTGGAGGCGTGGAGAGGGGAGGCCCGTATGCATGGACGACTGCCGGTCTTCCATAAACAACCTTGCCCGGACCTGTGCCTCGGAGGGTAACTTTCTAGGTGCAATCCCATGGTCAGTCATGGCCGAAGGGGGTCTCAGCATCATAGGGTTCTGAGTTCAAGCCCGCCGGTAACTTCTTAACATGTTATCCTTCCCAGGTCGATCGAGTAAATATCAGTTAAGAACAAGAATAGATCCAATCAATTTTATCTCTTTCCAGAGACTTTTCCTCATGAGTCCATGCTAAACATCATCATCAGCGACAGTACCGTTATTATTATTGTTGCTGTTGTTGTTATTATTATTATTATTATAAATAATGAGTGATACTGGGGTACAAATATACGAAGCCAAATATACCCATCACGAATAATCCGTCTGATAAGGGTACACCAAGCACATGCATCACAACCATTTGTGCGCGACATAAGGATCTCATGTCAAGATAAACAGCGCATGACCTTGCAGGTGGGGCCCAGTTAGAATTTTCTTCAGGTTGAGTAACCCATCCCGCTCAAAAAGGTCCCTGAATAAGGTTTGTTTAAAGATGATGCACACCCATGTTTCCAGAGGTGAATTATTCAAATTCCAAAGAATTCCTCTCAACACATGGCTATGATGCGTCCCCATTACTTCTGCTCGGGATCAGGGATGCACATATCGTCAGTCACCGAGAGTCATGCTCAACTGGTTATGGTCAAGAAACTGACAAGCATATCTGTGGTATTGAGCAGAATATTTGCTGTAGCCCATCGTTTTATACCAAGACAAAACAAGTACATGATAACACTTCCAATCAGCTAAGATCAGAAGTCATGAGGGCCACTGCTTGGTACTGCATCAGGGCATATTATTATCAGATGAAAACTCTCACCTTACTTTGCATAGTATGATGGAAGGTGTCAGTTGCCCGCAGCCAGCAGACTAAGGTGACACTTTAGTATTATTAACCGAGGTCGACTTTGCCTTTCATCCTTTCGTGCACTGGGGTCGATGTAATCGACTGTTCCCCTCCCCCCGCCCCAAATTCCAGGCTTTGTGCCTATAGTAGAAGTTATTATTATTATTATTATCATTATTATTACTACTACCAGGCGGCGTGCTGGCAGAATCGTTAGCACGCCGGGCAAAGTGCATAGCGGCATTTCGTCTGTCTTCACATTCTGAGTTCAAATTAGACGGGTTCGACTTTGCCTTTCATCCTTTCGAGGTCGGTAAATTAAGTACTAGTTGAGTACTAGGGTCGATGTAATCGACTATCCCCTCCTCCAAATTTCAGGCCTTGTGCCTATAGTAGAAAAGATTATTATTATTATTATTATTATTATTATTATTACTATTACTATTATTATTAGTTCAATCATAATTTTCATGGTCCTTTTTCTTTGTTTCGTCCATTGTATAACGGCCATACTGGGGCACCACGCCGAAGTATCTAGTTGATCAAATCGATTTCACTACGTTGCTTTAAAAAAGAGTTGATGCTTATTCCTTCGGTCCCTGTTGCTGGAGACGTAAACAAACCCGATACCAATTGCCAGACAGTGTTGGACACACACACACACACACACACACACGCGCGCGCGCGCGCGCGGCGGGCTTTTGTCTTTCACAGTTTCCGTCGACCAAATTCATTTCCAAGGCATTAGCCAACCCGGGCCTATTGTAGTAGATACTTGCACAAGGTGTCACGCAGTGGGATTGAACCCAAAACCACGTGGCTGCAAAGCAAGCTTCTTAACGATGCAGTCATGCTAGCGCCTGTCTTCGTGATAAATCGTTAAAGTAAATATTTTCTCGCAAACAATGAACGATTTATGTTCGTCGCCATTTTTTCTTTTTCAGATTTATTACTCAATTGTTTACAAGGGACTTAGCAAAAGTATACTGTTTCGGCGTCGTTGAGACTTAATATTTTGCTTGGTAATCGTTTGATGTTTGGCTCAGAGAAATGAAGCTGTAGCTAGGCATCTAGTGTATTGATATATCGTAATTTTAAATACTTTGAGGTAAGCTGGGCTTGGGGAAATATATAATCTTAACTTTTAGAACTTGTGAATTAATGTTAAACACAGTATTGACTATTAAAATCATCACATTTAGAAATGAAGTCAATTGCAAGTCGTATAAATATATTGGCGTTTCAGTATATTTAAGATTATATTATATATTATAAACTTCCTTTTCTTTAAAGAGAGGGAGGTGGGCTTTCATGGAGACTGGTTGCTTTTCCAGCAGGCTAAGCAACTATGAAAAGGTCCTTTTATACACACACATAATCGACAGATACACATACGTATACAGACATAAGTACATATGCTTACAAATACACATGTATACATCTATGAATATGAACACACACAAACACACGCACATATACCTACTCACATTATAGGTTTGGTAGCACAAATAAGAAAAATAAAATTTAATACATGCTTTAAGATATATATACTATTTTACTGTTGTTAATCGGTAGAAATTAGAAAAGTGACTCAAGACCCGAGAGTTATTGTGCATAGCACGATAAGTACAATGCGCAATAACTCAACAATTCTGATGATTAGAAAAGTGTGATGGTTGCTTTAATCAAATACTGCCTCAATTGTGCATAGCGGACTTTTGATTAACCGGGCGGCTATTCGCAACATCAGTGAATGTTTTATTCACCCCCCACCCCACCATATCAGAGACGATGAATTCTCGTGTAAGCTGCGAGTAAACGCCATTGAAAAGGCTGAATTATATCTGGCGTTCTTGCTGATCACTGTTGCAATAATTTCCTTCTGTCTCTGATATTTATTGTTTTTAACAGAGCAATTCCATAAAAGTTGTCATCTCAGAATAGATACTACGGTAGCTGGTCTTTCGAAATTGCATGTGTATTAGATATGATACTTAGATGGCTTACACAGGCGCGCGCGTGTATTAAGCCATTCTAGAAACCTGAAAGAAACGGGCTCCGTCAGGGACCTACGTGAAACTTCAAGTAGCACGGAAACCGAATGTAACTGTTTTAAATAATATATATATATATATATATATATATATATATATATATGTCCGTATGCTTGCGTAGATCACATATAACACATATCTAAATATATATGATTTCTAACTCCTTATAAAAATTCCAGTTTTATACAAGGAATTCAGTGTTTAATTCAGCAAATGAGTGCTATTTTGATGTTAGGCAAGCATAATTTCCCCTATCATTTAAGTTCGAATTAATTATAGCCGCATAGCGATAGTAATTTTGCGTTCCGTTATTTCAGCTCTGTAATGCATTAAAAATATACAGACTAAGGAGGCGTAAGTCAAACTGCTTTTGTTATATCCCTTTAAAAAGCATTCCTCGCAACATGTATTTATGAACTAAAAAGGAGACGCATCCCCACTCCACTCTCTCAGTATATCTGGAGTTTAAAGGACTGTAATATTAAAATTACTTGGTTCCTAAGAGAACGCATTTTCCCGTGCATTAATGACTCTAGCAACATAATGTATATATAATAAGATATACATTTATATAATAATGTATGCATTTGTCGGAGAAGTATAATATCCTGTTGAAGCCGTTTATAATTTTGAACAGAAGCCTGGAATTCTTACAGACACTCACGTCGATATTTATTGAGAAATTTACAGCGAACAATTTAGTTAAACTATTCTATTTTGCATATGAGAGATCTGCTATATTATAAAAAATATCACGCAAGTATTGAAAACTATTCAGTTATTCAACAACGCTAAAAAATAAGAGAATTGTGTTTGTATTCTATTTTCACCTACAGCTAGTCTTTTTAATACTTAAATATATTCCAATAATAATAATAATAATAATAATAATAATAATAATAATTTCTACTATAGGCACAAGGCCTGAAATTGTTGGGAGAGGAGTAAGTCGATTGCACCTACCCCAGTGCTCAAATGGTATTTATTTTATCGACCCCAAAACTATGAAAGGCCAAGTCAAGCCTTAGCGGCATTTGAACTCAGAACGTAAAACCAGAAGAAACACCGCTAAGCTTTTTTAGTTTCAAATTTTGGTAAAGATTTAGAGGTTAAGAAAAAAGCGTATTGGCATTGCCTTCACCACTGACTAAAAAAATAACTAAAAAAATACTACCCACATGTATATAATTATATCTACATGTATAATACTTATATACATAACCATGTACATACACGCAAACACACCTACACATCTATACATGCGAATTGGCATATACACACACATCTTTACTCATTATAAGTACATATAGATATGCATACATACACATCTATGAAGACATGCGTTTATATACACATACATACATACGCGTATGTATGTATGTATGTATGTATGTATGTATAAAAGAAATATAAAGACTTGCTGAAGGTTTCCTTGAGAGATGCCAACATCTCTCCTAACACGTGGGAAGGCATAGCTACTGACCGTGGCAGGTGGAGAAGGATTGTGAATGAGAGGACAACTACTTTTGAGAAATCACGAATTGCACATGAGAAATTAAGGAGGGATGTCAGGAAGGGCATCGTTGTTGCACTTCCAGATGGTAAGGGTCTTCATATGACACTGACATGCAGTGTCTGTGCAAGACCGTGCCTCAGTAGAGCTGGACTCATGAGTCATCTTCGTAGTCATAAAGCAAGTCCGATGGTTGACTACCAGGCCGCTGGTGGTGGTGCTACACACCATACTAATCCTGTCTGTCGGGCATGTGGAAGGGAGTGTGATTCAGCAGGAGGACTTAAACGACACGCAAAGGTACATGGAGCCCAGTTAGAACAACAGCCAGCTATTGCCAGTAAAGGTTTTGGATGCCAACTCTGTGCAAGACATTGTAGATCTTTGGCTGGGCTAAAAAGTCGCATTCGATCACAGCACCGTTAAGTTAAGCTTCGTGCAATGGCCATACTCGATAACGAGGAGGCTACCCGGGATTAAGTTAGGATTATTAAGCTAATCAAGTTATTTATTTCAAACTAAACTAAGTAGCATCGACGTCAAATTTGGGCG
>NC_068988.1:87870636-87874030 GCF_001194135.2 Octopus bimaculoides
GTTCGTACGTACACCTAATGCATACATGTTTTTTGTACGCATACATGTTCGTGTGTGTGTGGGTGGGTGTATTGCTCGTATATCAACAAAACACTTTAACAGAAACTTACTGGTCGCTAGAAGGGGACTTAACACTTGTTTGTAAACAATTGTAATTTCTCCGACTTGAAAACTGTTAAAGTTTTGGTTGAAAATTTATTTTTACTACTATTCGCTGGTACCTCTGGGAAAAATAAGTTGACGAGAATACAGCTAGGGTCATGACGAATGTCCTGCTAAAATTGGAGCGACATGCGTGCTAATTTGTGGACGGGCATAAATTACATTCACGTACACACACATTCTGCCTTTTATATATACAGACACACACAAACACATCTACGTATATATGCGTATCTGTACGCGTATACACACACATACACATTGCTACATATACATACACCTGCACACATACGTAAATATATTAAGTATTTCACGTGAGACGGACAAATAGTGGGTCTGTCAAGTGTTCGTACTTCAACAAGAGGTTATTTCGGAAACTTAAACACAGGATTGGTTTCCAGATACTTAAGAGTTCTATGACGTTCCTACTGCTACTTCGCATACTTTTCCTCCTCCACTTCTACGGAATTTGAACAAAGAACGTGAAGATGGATGAAATGCTGCAAAGTATTTTGTCTGGCGTGCTAACGATTCTGCCAGCTCGCCGCCTTAATAAAAGTAATAATAATAATAATGATCCTTTCTACTAAAGGCACAAGGCCTAAAATTTGGGGGGTAGGGGTTTAGTCGATTACATCGATCCCAACGTTTCGTTTGTAGTTAATTTATCGACCCCGAAATTATAAAAGGTAAAGTCGACTTCGGCGGAATTTGAACTCTGAAAGTAAGACGGGCGAAATGTCGCTAAGCATTTCATTCCGCGTGCTAACAATTCTACCAATGATAATAATAATCCTTTCTACTATAGACACAAGGCCTGAAATTTTGGTGGAGTGGACTCGAAAGGATGAAATGCAAAGTCGACCTCGGTGGAATTTGAACTCAGAACGTAAGACGGGCGAAATGTCGCTAAGCATTTTACTAGGCGTGCTAACGATTCTGCCAATGATGATGATGATGATGATGATGATAAGAAGAAATGCCATCATGTAATACCAAGTAATAACTCTCATGGCTTCTGATCATAATTGATTAGAAATGTTATCATGTATATGTTTTGTCTTGGTGCAAAAGATGGGCTACAGCAAATATTCTGTTCAATACCACAGAGTTGCTTATCAGTTGCTTGACCGTAACCAGTTGAGAATGTCCCTTATATCTTATGTACATCTCTGATCACGAGCAGGAGTCGTGGGGGAGTATCTTAGCTTTGTGTTGAGAGGGATTCTTTGAGATTTGAATAATTCACCTCTGGTAACATAGATGCTTCGTTCACCATACTTGAATAATCCTTATTCAGGGACCTTTTGAGCGCTAAACAATTTTCCTGGCGTATTAACGGTTTTGCCAGCTCGCCGCCTCAATAATAATAACAATAATAATAATAATAATAATAATAATAATAATAATAATAATAATAATAATAATAATAATGACGATGATGATGATGATTTCTTTTATTAGTCGCAGAGTTTACATAAAAGACGAAGAGAAAGAAATGGAAAAGATGGTGTAATCAAAGTATGTGTTAATATGAATGACGCGATCCTTTTCATTCAGGAGAAACTCCAGCTAGGGCCGCTCAAAGAACCCCACTGATCCAGAATTACCCTGACCTCCAAAGACATGAGTTCTCGCCCAGCTGTTACTATCCAATCTACAGGCGCATGCTCAGAGTAGAGCCATTCACGCAAACCATTTTTGACACGATCACCCATTTCCCCCACAAATTCACTGGGAGGTAGCGCTTCTCTTTCCACCCTCTTTCCACCCTCTTTCTTCCCAAGTAGAACGAAGGTTTGACAAAAGCGGAAGGTGTCTTTCCTCAAAACTTTCAACCTCGTTCACTACACAGCCTTTTTTGCCGTAGTCATTAGACAGAGAGACACCGCCTGCCTTGCTAAAGATGGATGGTGAGGCGATCCTCACGATGGATTCGGCCGATAGTCGGATTCGTTCCATACGCAACAGATTTTCTGCTGTTCGACACAACTTCACAAGTCAGCAAATGCTCGGACACTATACAAGTGCGTCCAGTATGGTTTCGACACTCTGCGCGCAGCTTGAACAATTCCCAACCCCCTATCCGGTACCGGTGGAGTTTATCTCGAACCGGCAGTGCTCCAAGGTAGCACTGTGAGGCTCGGGCTTCCGGGAAATTATCTGTGGCAGTACCGGGCTCGGAAGTTCTCCAAAATAGACCAGCCTTGTGTTTCTCCGAGAACATCGTCGCTCTTGCCCATTACTAGATTACGAAATTTTGCTAACGTAGGGCTTCCTCCAACTTCATTACTCGACTGGTAGTAGAGGGCAGTGAGCGACTGATGGTCTTTTGTACTATAGGCACAAGGCCTCAAATGAGATGAGGATAGTCAATTACACCGATCCCAGTCCTTCCTATTTTATAAACTTCGAAAGGAGGAAAAGCAAAGTCAACAAAATTTTAATTCAGGACGTAAAACTGGAAGAAATGCTTCTGAGCATTTTGTCCGACTCTCTAACGATTCTACCAGTACTTTTTTTACAAAAGGCACTAAGCCTATAATTTGAGGGAGGTGGGAGGGGGCTAGTCAATTATATCTATCTCACAGCTTCGCTAGTACTTACTGACCCCCGGAAGGTTATAAAGCTTCGGCAATGTTTGAACTCAGACAGTAAAGCGCACTAAAAAATGCTGCTAAGCCCGGCGTGCTAACTATTCGGCCAGTTCGCCGCCTTAATGGTATTGATTATAATTCGTTTAGATTCTATTCTACAGGCATGCATACCCCCTTATCTATCTATCTATCTATCTATCTATCTATCTATCTATCTATCTATCTATCTATCTATCTATGTCTGTTTGTATGTCTGTCTGTCTCTCTACGTGATGTTATTAATTTAGTCATGGCCTGGACTAATTTTGGCCGAAACCTATGTAAGAAACTCTCTCTATATACGTGTGTGCGCGCACGCGCACGTGTGTGTGTGTGTGTGTGTGGCGAAAGAGGAAGTACTTATTGAACAATAATGCACACGCGTGTGATGAGAGTTTGTGTGTGGATGGGGAAGGTCTGAGGGCGAATCGGTGTGTACCGAAGTAGATAAGTGTTTGGTGGGATTGAACAAACAATACATGTCTTGTATTAATTAAAAAAAGGTTAAGTGTTAATGGTGACACGAAAAAGAATTCAAATTGCGCCCACATACACATATCTATCTATCTATCTATCTATCTATCTATCTATCTATC
>NC_068988.1:87874130-87874809 GCF_001194135.2 Octopus bimaculoides
ATATATATATATATATATATATATATATATATATATATGGAGGTATATACATATATGTATATGTATGTATACATGTATACATATGTATGTATGAATGTATATATATGTATGTATATAAAGAAATATATCTGTATATATATATATATATATATATACATATATATGCATATATAAATATGTGTGTGTGTGTGTGTATGCATGCGTGTGTGTGTGTGTGTCTGTGTGTATACATACGCTAGCACAGATGCAGTAACATATATTATATATAGCACTGAGATTACTCGACTGAATTAGGGATTTTCGTAATCACCGAAGAAACTCGAAACCCGGAATAGCACCAGGGAGCAATCGTTGCTCTATAATAGATAATTAACCTCAATTTAGGTATTGAGTACCTTTCCTGTTGTTTTTTCTTCAACTCACCTATACACGGTATATCTATCTATCTCTCTATCTGCCTATCTATCTACCTGTCTATTTGCTTATACATCTTCCATTGTCTCCAAAGCCTCACCCCCAAAAAACAAAAAACAAAACAAAACAATGTTCTGTTATAAACAAAACCTCCCAAAAACACCTGTTTTTATATAAATAAGCTAGATCTCTGTATGTTCACAGTTATATTTGACAAGTTCGAAAGACGAACGAAAGCGCTAATATATGTATAAAATAAATGAAA
>NC_068988.1:87875553-87878611 GCF_001194135.2 Octopus bimaculoides
GTGTGTGTGTGTGTGTGTGTGTGTGTGTGTGTGTGTGTGTGTGTGTGTGCGTGTGTGTGTGTGTGCATGACGTAGTTGTAAGAAGGTTATGTGTGTACATATATGTATGCATGTATGTATGTATGTATGTGTGTATGCGATTGTGTCGGTGTATGTGTGGACGATAGGGGTCAAGCGATAAATACGTGGGTGTGTGGGAGGGAGAATCAATCCGATAGGAGAGAGGAGGGAGAAAAAGCTGCAAATGCAATTAACGCTGTCGACTAATTAACACAATTTGCTAAGTCATGTGATACAACATCGTCGCCTATCTTGGAAATAAAACAAAAAAACAACAACAAAAGAGAGATAATGATAGCCAAGAGGTAGGAGGTAAAGATAGGTAATGGTAGGAGGTAAAGGTAGGTAATGGTAGGAGGTAAAGGTAGGTAATGGTAGGAGATAGCATATTTTGTTCTTTATTTTCCTGTTTTATCGTTGTTGTTGATGTTGGTGTTGTTGACTTCGTTTCATAAATGATAAAGGAAACTGTGACACCCAGCAATACTTAACGGCACCCAGCGACGCATTGTGACACCTATAACTATGTATTATTTAAGCTTGAAGTATGAATATGTATGCTTATGAAGTATGTTCATATTTATATAAATATATAAGTATATTTATATTACTTTGGTTACTCTTTTTACTCTTTTACTTGTTTCAGTCACTTGACTGCGGCCATGCTGGAGCACCGCCTTTAGTCGAGCAAATCGACCCCGGGACTTATTCTTTGTAAGCCTAGTACTTATTCTATCGGTATCTTTTACCGAACCGCTAAGTGACGGGGACATAAAGACGCCAGCATCAGTTGTCAAGCAATGCTAGGGGGGGGGGCAAACACAGACACACAAACACAAACACACACACACACATATATATATAGATATATACGACGGGCTTCTTTCAGTTTCCGTCTATCAAATCTACTCACAAGGCTTTGGTCGGCCCGAGGCTATAGTAGAAGACACTTGCCTAAGAAACCAAGCAGTGGGACTGAACCCGGAACCATGTGGTTGGTAAGCAAGCTATTTACCAGACATCCACTCCTACGCCTCCTGGCTATTTAAGATTTCGAGCTTTCTTGAGGTGTATGGTGTAAGTAGAAATTATAAAGCTAGCTGTTAATAGGTACCATGAGAAGGTACAGTCTAGACCAGTCATAGGCAACCTGTGTCCCTTGTTACTTTCTGAATGGCACGCCAAATGAAAGATTGTTTTCACTATTTGTAGTAGTGCAGTTGCCAGAATCGTTAGTATGCTGGGCAAAATACTCAGTGGCATTCCGTCCGTCTGAGTTCAAATTCCGCCGAAGTCAACTTTATCGTTGATCCTTTCGGGGTCGATGAAATAAGTACCAGTTACGCACATGGGTCGATATAATCGACTGGTCCCCTCCCTTCAAATTTCAGGCCTTGTGCCAAAATTTGAAACCGATATTTTGTTGTAGCCTGGCCCATCTCATGATGTGACCCGCTTTTCGAAAAAAGTTGTCCATGCCTCATCTAGACTCTCTCCAAATGTTAGCAGATACCATAGGAGGGTACGAACCTCCCCCAGATGTAAAACGAGTACTATTCGGAGGTACTAACCTCCTCTAGATGTAAATAGTACTTGCAGAAATGGAGTCCTCCAAGATGTGTGAAATGGCTAACCCTCTATATTTACAGCTTTAGTCCATCGAACAGGCTTTTACGTAGTTTCCATTCTGCCCAGTTTCATTTAAAAGGTTTAGGCAAGTCTGAGGTTACGGTAAGAAACACTTGCACAAGAATGCCAAGTAGTAGAGCCAAACCTGAGACCACCTGTTTTAAGAATAGAACTACTTAACCACTTGGCAATGCTGTACACGCACGCACACTCAAAGACGCATAAAAAGACCAATCGAAAAAACAAAAAAGCTAAAAGTAAAATATATAATAATAGTAAATAAGTAGAAATTCATGCTAGTTAATCATGTATTCTACGTTCTGTATATTTTGCAAGATGGCGGTATTAAAGAAGATTTGGCGTTCGTTTTATATTTTTCTTCTCCCTTTCTATGTCTTCTCGTATTTTTCACACTTTTGTCTAACTTTAATGCTTTTCAGCATTGAATGTGATCGGACTCACGTGAAACTCGAGCAAGACTTAGTGGCAAAGTGAAAATCCAGGATAGATTAACAATGATTAAATACCGGGCTTTGTGGATAGATGGCTAGCTGGCTGGCTGGTTCTCTGGCTGGACGGATGCGAGAATGTTGGTTTGAATGGTGGAAAATAAAATATTTAAAAAGAGGAGGGAATAAGGAAAGAAACATACGTATGAGAACAGAAAGAAAGAAAGAAAGAAAGAACGAAAGGAAGTAAGAAAGAAAGAATGAATGAAAGAAAAGAAAGGAGATACCAAGAACCCTTCATTGTTTTACAAGACGAAAGGAACGGTTGCGGATAATCGTCTCGTTTTTCATTCATTTTAATAGGAATCAGGTTCTGATGCAATCTTACTAGATTGATATGTATGTATGCATGAATGTATGTATGTACGTATGTATGTACGTATGTATGTATGTATGTATGCATGTACTATCGCGTATGTGTGGTTGTGTGTGTGTGTGTGTGTGTGTGTGTGCGTGTGCGCATGCGTACGTATATCTATGATGAGATAAATATCTAGCTAGCCAGCAAGCTAGACACACGCTATCTCAAAGCTTGAGTTTTAGGACTGACGTTCCTTTTATGTATATACTAGCAGAAATACCCGGCGTTGCCCGGGTTAAAGAGAATAATGAAATCTAAAAACGCCGTCTAGACTACGCATCATCTTTATATATAGAGATGTATATACACACACGCACCCAAACACACGTATATATATGTATATCAATATAAATATATGAAAGTTAATGAAGTTTCGTAAAAGAAGGTGATCATGTACATACTTTCTTGCTGTTGTGATTATAACACCTCGTTGTAAACAATGTTCCTTGTTTTCCCTTGTGGAGCATATACAAATAGGTTTTTTTGCTGCCCACTCTTG
>NC_068988.1:87880759-87881582 GCF_001194135.2 Octopus bimaculoides
ACACACACACACACACACACACACACACACATATATATATATATAGACATACATTTATACGACAGGCTTCTTTCAGTTTGCGTCTACCAAATCCACTCACAAGGCTTTGGTCAGCCCGGGGCTATAGTAGAAGACACTTTCCCAAGGTGCCACGCAGTGGGACTGAACCCGGAACCATGTGGTTGGTAAGCAAGCTACTTACCACACAGCCACTCCTGCGCTATTTGTAAAATATATATCTCTTTTACTCTTTTACTTGTTTCGGTCATTTGACTGCGGCCATGCTGGAGCACCGCCTTTAGTCGAGCAAATCGACCCCAGGACTTATTGTTTGTAAGCCTAGTACTTATTCTATCGGTCTTTTTAGCCGAACCGCTAAGTTACGGGGACGTACACACACCAGCATCGGTTGTCAAGCGATGTTGGGGGGACAAACACAGACACAAAAACACACACACACACACATATATATATATATACAAATACATATACATATACATATATACGACGGGCTTCTTTCAGTTTCCGTCTGCCAAATCCACTCACGTGAACCTAAGACTGTTTTGGGATCTCCTTGGCTAATATATTTATCTGTGCAGAATTATATAAATGCAAAGTTTAGGTTAGCTGAAATATGTTTGTAACATATGGGAAATACCTAAGAATGCAAACACTGAAGAAACCTTATTGAAGGTATACTTTTAACTAAAATACAGTCAAAACCATTGACTGATTTGCACTAGTAGACCACTGAGGTTGTGAAAAATTACCGCAATATTAGCGCCAAGTAGTATTTAGGAATATATATATATATATATATATA
>NC_068988.1:87883092-87885069 GCF_001194135.2 Octopus bimaculoides
GTAGATAGGTAGATAGATAGATATAGATATGTAATAGCTCATACGTATATAGACATTCATATTAATTCATATTACACACACACATTTATCTATGTATGAATGTATGTATGTACGTATGTATGTATGTATGTATGTATGTATGTATCTATCTATCTATCTATCTATCTATCTATCTATCTATCTATCTATCTATATATATATATATATATAAATATAAAATCACACGCCCACATATATGTATATACGCATGTGTATATATATGTATGTGTGTATGTATGTATGTGAATAGGTGAATAAACGAAAGAAAGTACCAGTCGACATTTCCTTTCGGAATTGTAAGTATTTAACAATAGTTCCACATTACTTAAAGTTTCGTGGGCGTTGAAAGCTTCCACACACACACACACACATGTATATGCGTGTATATGTGTGTGTTTATATATATATATATATATATATATATATATATATATATATATCCATGTATATATGTAATTATGTTTTGTGTTTACGTATGTGCATCCATTTATATTACAAAGCGATAAAAGAAAACTGAAAACTACATATTTGCTGATTTTTGATTGCTTATTCTCCTCATCTGAAATATTAATATAAAATCGTTTCTCTGCTCGAAACACAAACTCAAATTTGTTTAAGTGGCTTCTTTTGCCATCACTAGTTTCATCAGACGCTTGAAACTGTTTCGTCTCCACCTTTGCTAGCTTCTACATTTAATGTTCTGTTGACTTACAAAAGACAGTGAAATGTTCGAATAATTAGATGACGGATATAATGCCTTTCGGTATTTTATCTGTCTGTCTCTGCTCTGAGTTAACTCTCGCACAGGAAAATTTTGCATGTCTTTATTTCGAAATTAATGACAGATTACTAATCTTTAGCTTCGGATTGGTGGAAATGTTAAACGTCAGAAGCTATGCTTTTCGGGAACAGGAACTCATTTTCTCTCTCGAAGCGTACACACCATTTGGTCTGAATTCACTGTCTCAGTTTTATAAACTTGCACCTTACCCCACCTGCTCCAGAATTCAAACATATTTCCCTTACTTTTTCCCACATTTTCTCCGTAGCATCATGTGTAACCTCTCTTACAGTCTCATCTTATACCCGCATATTTCTTCCCACACTTATAGACACACCCTCAACACATATATACAGTTTTCACATATATACACCAGCCTCCCTTCCACATCCCGCCGGTACACACACATCTTTAACTTACAAAGGTACACAGACAATCACACATCCCAACTCATCTCTTTGACACACACACAAACATACCGGAATGCAGACACGCATATTTACACACACCAAACCGTTGGCGCATTCACACTCACACACACATAGACGCACGCACGCACACACATATACGTGTCTACACACACGTATACAAGCAAACAACTATAAGTGTATATATTTATACACATACAACACACACACACACAAACATAAAGTTTTATTTTAGTTGAAAGGATTTCACAAATTCTTACTAAGAGTTCTTCATACTCCACCAGTGGACAGTCGTGAATGTTTACAAACTATGGTTTATAAGTATTTATTATTAATCAAATAATACTCTACCTTTGGTATTCCAGTGCTATTTTTCCCACCTCGCTTTGCACGGATGTGCAACTCATGGTATACGTACACACGTACATACATACATACATACATACACACACACTCACGCACGCACGTGCACGCACACGCACACACAAACACACATACACACACACTGGCGGCGAGCTGGCAGAAACGTTAGCACACCGGGCGAAATGCTTAGCGGTATTTCGTCTGCCGCTACGTTCTGAGTTCAAATTCCGCCGAGGTCGACTTTGCCTTTCATCCTTTCGGGGTCGATTAAATAAGTACCAGTTACGCACTGGGGTCGATATAATCGACTTAATCCGTTTGTCTGTCTTTGTTTGTCCCCTCTGTGTGTAGCCCCTTGTGGGTAGT
>NC_068988.1:87887096-87889129 GCF_001194135.2 Octopus bimaculoides
ATGTATATACACATATATAATTATGCATATATATATATATATGTATGCATGTATTTAATTACATATATCCATATTTATATAAGTATATAAATGTACATTTATATATAGATATATACGTTTATACATTTATGTGTATATTAACACATACATACATACATATAAATTTTTCATATGCAAATGTATATAAAAATATTCATATCCAAACATACACAAACACATATATACATTTCAATACGTTCAAAGATATATGTACACATACATACATACATACATACATACATCATAGCTGCACCCTCGTTACACAAGAAAAGCCATTGCCAAAAAAGACTTACTGAAATGATTCATTATTGGTGCCATGTGATGCCCTTACGTGACTTTTAAGCCCAGTCAAACTTTCACACGTTTTATTACACACTGCACAACTGTGCTGGCTAGCAGGAGAAACAGGTGCCACCATATGCACTCCCTTAACGTGTCTTTTCAGACCTCCAGCTGAGCGGCACACCCTTCCACATTTTACACATGTTCTGTTGTGAATTTTAATAGCCCATCACTGTTTATCATGAGCCATCAAAAATCTCATGTGATATTTTCGATGGCTCACCAGGCCTGCACGACTCAAACACCTCCCCCCATAAATTACACACACAAAAAGCAACACTCTTTCACTTTCTACAGGTTCCCTCCTTCTAAGTCCCATCCTAATTCTCTCATACCTCACTCTCTCCCTCTCAAACCTTGAACAACCATCATGCACTATCTTCCTCCATCCATCGCAGTCTTGTGTCTTCCTCTCCCAATCACCAGCTGCAATTCCTGTCTGTATTAAAGGATTTTTAAGGCAATCCTTAAACTTTAATTTAGGCTTATGCGCTGGTCTCCTGCCATCTTCCAGCTCACCATACAATAGCTGCTTGGGAAGTCTCTCATCCCTCATCCTTACCAAATCCCCTCCACCAACCTCAAACGTCTTTGCAAAATCATTGACTCTATACTTCTACTTTCACTCCTCCCAAGCAACTCCACATTACTAATGTAATGTAATTTTCCAGTTTATCCTCCAAATTTTTCTCAGACAGTATGGACGGTATCGTTCCAATTGCCTTACATGTCTACGGTAAACAACCCATGCCTCATTCCTATATAGCAAAGATGGGAGGACGCACGTGTTATATACCTTAAGATATATTATGTTGTTTCCACAGACGCCTACCAAAAGCACTACTACCTCTGCTGATTCTGTATGAAACTATATCATCAAGACTAGCAGTGCTCAAGGTACTTCCTAAATAAATAAATCAAGGTACAGTCTCCAAACTTTGACCATTCACAGTTATAAAAGGATCCACATACATCTTGGAGGGAGCAGGCTGGTCCATTATAACCGTATGTTTTAAATTGATCGTTAGACCCGATGCTGCACATAATGCAAAAATCGCATTCAGCATGTGCTGCATATCTTTCTTGGAATGTACCAACAGGTTACAATCATACATACATACATACATAATAGATACATACATACATACATACATATATACATACATACATACTCACACACATACACAGACATACACATATATATGTATATATATTGTATACACATATATATCTATATGTGTATATGTCAATATGTATATATGTATATATGTATGTATGTGTGTATGTATGTATATATATATATATATATATATATATATATATATATATATATATATATATATATGTATGTATGCATACACACACACACACATACACACATATTTATACACATGCATACACGCAAGCAGCAATGTATGTTCTTAAGAAGACAAATCAATTGAAAATAATTAAAGTATATTGTGCTTTTCTTCAAGTATTGCCTCCCTCCAATTGTCTTCACCCAGCATATCCTACAGTGAGTCGCCAGTGGACATTTTGTTTTTGTAGTTGCGCGTCAGGTTCAACATTGTTATCAGTACTAAACATTTTCATATATACATACATTATATATACATATAACATGCATGTATTATATATATATATATATATAT
>NC_068988.1:87889272-87890700 GCF_001194135.2 Octopus bimaculoides
TATATAAAACTTACTTGGAAACGGATGCGTGGTGTTCAATCATATAATAATATAAATAATATATGTATATGTATATATATGCATGTATACATACATATATGTACATACTTACATATATATGGATATACACATGCATATATGGATACAGGACGTCACAGAACGTTAGCAACATGAAATACGAAATACGAAATACGAAATATGAAAACATGGAATACGAACTATTTTGCGAACAACGAAAGAAACAAATGGAAAACAAGACAGGCAACATAAAAAAACGACCCTTCATCAGTTGTCGGCTGTTTTATCTGCTCCACATTTCGAGCATTTACGACAAGAGGCTCAAAGTTGATAGCAAAAACAGGACAGTGAAAACGGTAAGGGCTGTTAAGCCAAGACGAGGTGAGGTGGCGGACGCTGGAGAAACAAGCTTTGACCGGAGACAGACAAGGATGCGTCTGATCGTTTGTAGCTGATCGGAAGAAAAGAAAGAAACTCAAGTTAGGAAAAGAAAGATGGCCGATAGTCACGTGTAAGCAACGAGAGAGTAAAGGAGGAAGAGAGAGGGACATGTTTGAAATGTGGAGTAGATAAAACAGCCGACAACTGATGGAGGGTCGTTTTTTTATGTTGCTTGTCTTGTTTTCCATTTGTTTCTTTCGTTGTTCGCAAAAAATGTTCGTGTTCCATATTTTCGCATTTCGCATTTCATATCGTTTTCGTATTTCATGTTGCTTACGTCCTATGACGTTCTGTACCCATATATGCATGTGTATATAAATACATATGTATGTACATATATGTATGTATACATGCATATATATATTTACTATTTATATTATATATATATATATATGTTGTGTGTGTGTGTGTATTTAAATACAGAGAAATGGATTAGTGTGTGTGTGTGTGTGTGTGTGTGTATGTTTTGAACCTATGTACCGTGTTTGTATGTATGGATGTGCCTCTCCATATGTGTGAACGTGTGTCTCCATATGTGTCCTTGTGTGAAGTAAAGTGTGTGTGTATATATGGTCATGTGTTTCAGTTTTCATTTGTGTATGTGTGTGTATGTGTGCTTGTCTGTTTATATAAGCTATGTACCTATCTGTCTGTATGCTGATCTGTTTACTTTCATATCCATATGCTTATATACATGTGCACATACATACACACACGCACACACACATACATACATCTATCACATAAGTCACTAAACTATTGGAAAGGTTGCAAGACGCAACGAAAATTTTAGAAAAATAAAAAAGAAATAAGTGGAAATTTTACCGGTGAGTGTGTTAAATTATAAGGCACCAAAAGAGAATCACTACTCTCCCCAGACACAACAGAATATGCTTCAACACACGAACTCACATAAAGAATCTTGCAAAACAAATCCCAAAACGATATATATATATATATATATATATA
>NC_068988.1:87891727-87893947 GCF_001194135.2 Octopus bimaculoides
TATATACCTATATTTATATATGTATGGATACGCATATGTATATGTATACACACCCATATACAAGAGGCACACAGTTATTAACAATCGTATAAACACACACACACAGGATGTAGAACAGACCACCTGTTGCCCTAACCAAGCTCACTATCCACTTCTATTGTCCAGTTTGACAGGGCGTTATACAGATGACTCTTAAGAAGGAAGTGAAACTCAATATGTTTGAGCCCACGGTATAGATATAATTTAGTACTCAATGGGTTGGCTCTGTCGTAGCTACCTTTACTTGTTTTATAACTAACACTCTACCACGTTTGTTGTCTTTATCATTTCCTATTTGCAATTATCATTTCCTATTTGCTTACCCCTAGAAAGTAAGAACAATGGCTAATATTTCCTTCAAACTTTACTTCTGTCACGATATACATTCAATCCCCAAAGAATCCTTCTCAACACATGACTATGATGCCCCTCCCCTTACCAATCCTTCTCATGATCAGAGACGCGCATATTGCCAACCACTAAAGGATATGCTTAAGTGGTTAAGATCCAGCAACTGACAAGCAAATCTAAGGTATTGAGCAGAATATTTGCTATAACGATATTTCTGCTTCAGCAGCTCAGCGCTGAATGTGTCTGAAGTGTAATGGAAAATTGGTCAGTTTCAAAACATTGATGTCCAGGTCACAAAAGCAAAGCTTGAAGGGAATAGTAGTTATTTCCTTTGAAATAGAAACAAGTAGGAAATAACACTTTAAAAATTTTTTCTTTTACTTGTTTCAGTCATTTGACTGCGGTCATACAATATGAACCATCTCTTCCCGGAAGTAAAAACGCGTTTGCAAAGGGCCAACCCCATTACCTAGAAAAAAAAATAAAATAAAAGCAAAGTTAGGGAAGCATCGACAACAATTCAAGATCAACAAGACCTAGGAGAGGGTTTTCTGTGAGGCACTCGCGCTGCCCAATACTGAATAAGGGGCGCTGCTTAGAGACGAGAACAGTGGAGAAAAATCGACGTTGTGTCTAGGGAGAGTCATTATGCCAATATTATTAACACACGCACTGGTTCCTTTATTATTAGTCAATTGGTTGGTGGTGACCTGTCTGGATCATTAACACGCCGGGCAAAATTCTGAGCGGCATTTCGCCTGTAAAACACTGGGGCCGATGTAATCGACTAATCCTCTCCCACAAAATTTCAGGCCCTGTGCTTATTGTAAAAAGGATTATTAGTCAATTGGTTAAATATCCAAATAACTAATCGATTATTTGTATAATTTGGATATTTAACCAATTGACTAATAACAAAGAAGCGAATTGCACCAGTGTGTGTGTGTTAATAATATGGGCATAATCACTCTCCCCAGACTCAACAAAATTAGTTTCAACACACGAATTCACGTAAAGAATCTTGCAAATCAGATACAAAACGAAAACGAATTTATATTAGTCTTATAGATTACATACGAGGAGAATAAGCTATAAAAAAATTAGCAAATACTGTAATTTTGTTTTCTTTTACGACTTTGTATTTGTAAACGAAATGACCCCGTTTTGGGGTAATCCTATGTAGTGTAACAGTGAGGCTTGCGGCTAAAGTAACAGCGGAATGTGTTGCATAATTAAAAGTAACAGCGCAATGTGTTTGTATAATTAAAATACCTTCTCTTTCATCTCGTTGATATCAAGTAATTTATTTAATGAGAACTCCAGAAACATACTTGTTACTTCAAGTTATACGTCACATTAAAATAGACCAAATTTTTCTGTGCAGAATGAGAAAGAAAATAACAAAACACACCCACAAACACACACCTGCGCGCGCACATACTCGCATACATACGCAATAATTGAGATATCGTGTATATAATTCTAATTTACGAGGTGTTTTGTGATGTCTTGTCAACAAAAAAACTATAGATTTAAAACTGCAGATTACAACTAAATGAACAAAATAAGTTTCACTAATGAAGTTTAATAAAATCGAAACACGCCCGTAGCTTTTACCAGTTGATTTAAAAAGACCAGGTACACTTTAGTTTGCAATTTTGGGGTAGTCCTATGTATTGTAACGGTGAGGCTTGCGACTAAAGTTCCACTACTCTATTATATAACAGCAGCGCGGCACTAAGTGTTTTATAACATCGGATCGACCAATGCCTCGTGAGTGAATTTGGTAGACTGTGTGGAAGCCAGCCGTGAGTATATATATATATATAT
>NC_068988.1:87896610-87897836 GCF_001194135.2 Octopus bimaculoides
TGTGTGTGTTAATGTGTCTGTGTTTGTCTCCCCAACATCGCTTGACAACCGATGGTGGTGTGTTTACGTCCCCGTAACTTAGCGGTTCGGCAAAAGTGACTGATAGAATATGTACTAGGCTTCTAAAGAATAAGTCCTGGTGTCGATTTGCTCGACTAAAAGGCGGTGCTCCAACATGGCCACAGTCAAATGACTGAACCAAGTAAAAGAGAGACTAAAGAGAGTATTAAGGTCAATTCATTCGCCTTAAAATTCTTGAAGGCGATGCCCTTGCATACCCGCAACCAAATGAGTGAAACAAGCAAAAAACAACAAAACAAAAAAAACAAAAAAAAGATTGACAACGAAGACTTCAATAAATGGACCGGTTGTATGGTAGAGTACGCTACGAATAGGTGGGTATAGGTGGGTATATCATTTGGTAGGCCGGAGCGTTAAAGAGAATATGGAGACAGAGCAGGTTGAGCGATCAGTTGAGCAGATGATATCATGGGAGGTTCAGTTCAACTGTACTGAAGATATGGTTCATATGTGGAAACAACAGAGACACCAGCTTTCAGTGCATTTACCAAAGGCGTGCTGCATGCACACATTCACTCGCTCAGTCACTCTTTTCTCTCTCTCTCTCTCTCTCTCTCTCTCTGTTTTTCTCTCTCTCACACATGCACATAAATACGTACATATGCACACATACTCAAGTAAATGTGTGTGTGTGTGTGAGTGAGTGAGTGTGTGTCTGTGTGTGTGTGTGTGTGTGAGTGTGTGTGTGTGTGCATGTATCATCTTTGGTTAATGCAGCTAAAGCCATGTCACCATGCGTAAGATCTTTCCCTTTCTCTTGTCACACACACACACACACACATGCACACATACACACACACACACCACACACATACATATAGTATATATATATATACATAATATATTATAAAACATATATATATATGTATATATATACGTATATGTATATATATGCATATATATTAAATATATATATATATATATACACATGTGTGTGTATGTGTGTTTATAATATATAATTATATATATACATGTATGTATATATATGATATATTTGTATAAATGTTTATGTATACAGTTATACATATATATATAAATATATATATATATATATATGTATGCATGTATAAATAAATAAATAAATAGATAAATAAATAAATAAATAAATAAATAAATATATATATATATATATATATATATATATA
>NC_068988.1:87898201-87901951 GCF_001194135.2 Octopus bimaculoides
AAAACATATTTTTCCAATATGAAATCTGATCTAAAATCTATACCACAGTCAGTTCTTACGAGTGGTTTTGATATCGATATGGACTTTTTCAAGATTTTTCATATAATGTCTAACAGTTTAACTGTCTAAGATTACATATAACGGATCACATGGTCTAATTCTTAGTCTTTCAGCCTCCTTCCCCGCCTCACTCTATTTCTCATTTTGTCTCTGTCTGACTGTTTCTCTCTAATCTCTCTCTCTCTCTCTCTCTCTCACCCCTCTTCCAACGTTCTTCTACACATTTTAAACATGTTTCAACTGGAACTTATTCTTCAGTAGATTTACCTGTCAGTCAATGAGTGTCTGTCTGAATCTTTGTCTTCTTTTACTAAATTTGTCTGTCTGTCTGTATGTTTGTCTGCCTGCCTGCCTGCCTGCCTGTCTGCCTGTCTGTTTGTCTGTTTCTGTCTGTTTCTTTCTGTTTCTCTCTACTTCTGTCTTCCCCTCTCTTCCCGCGATATCTCTTGTCTGCAACGAAATGGGACTTATCTAATCGTGTGTGTGTGTATGCGTGCATATACATACATACATACATACATACATACATACATACATACATATACATACATACATACAAACATACATAGATACATACATACATACATACATACATACATACATACTTGAAATTAAACACAAAGAGTGACTGTATTATCACTGATAGAATACAATATCGCAAAGGCATATTCCAAGGGAACAGCCTCCCTGTGATGTTTATACTTTCTGTAAACCCCTTATCATTCATATTAAGGAAGTCTGAAGGGCATCTCACTGGTTCACAAGGAAACAGAAATACCAAAATTACAAACTGTTTCTTTGCGGATGACTTGAAACTTTATGCAAAGAATATGTATGAGATGAAAAAGAGCCTTGACCTAGTTACCACATTCCCAAACGATGTAGGGTTGGAGTTTGGTCAGGATAAATGTTGTTATATGGTGGTGAAGAGGGAGAAAACTATAAATCAGACTAGTAACATCTCCATCAATGATTTGACTGTTTCCTCTACATCTGACGAGAATGTTGCAGGTATCTAGCGGCGGATGAAAAGATGTCTTACAATGGCACCTGTAACAAAATACCTGTCACTAAAGAAAATTACAGCCGAATAAAGAAAATTTGGACCTCAGAATTCTCTGCATTGAATAAAACCCACAATGGCCCACAATGTGGCTCACAGTGGCCCACAATGTGTTTGCAGTGCCAGTACTCATACCAACATTTGGGCTACTTGATTGGACGCTTGATGAGATCCGAACCATTGATATGAAAACTCAAAAAATACTAACAAGCGCACATAATTTCCACATAAACAGTGACAGATGCTTAACATCGATCCAAAATGCCTTTGAATATCGTGTCATATCCTTTCGGCAACATCATTTAACCACCAAGTGTCGAAGCGCATACATGAGGCTGATAACATCAAAAGACTTGGAAGGCAGCTTTTGAGCAACACTCTTTGTCTGATAACCTAGAATACATGCCCAAAGAAGTCGCACGACTCTACCGCAACATATCAGGTGAAAGGGTGAGCCTATATGAGCAGAATACTATGTATGGATATCCTAGAAAGCTCCGAGATGATAGTAACATTGATCACCAAAGCAGTCCAGTAGCATGGAACACTAACCGAGTTATTACCTCTCACTTTGAAAGGTATGCGTTTGCAATCCAGGAACAAGAAATATCAACTAAGTACCAGATGCACAAATGGGATAGAGATGCAGGAAAAGCAAATAAAATGGGATAACCAATGCAGACTTTGCAGAGTTAACACTGATGATATCACCCACATTATAAGCAGTAGTCCGAAAATATCATCACGGTATTATCTACTGATGAGACATGATGTTGTAGCTAGGATACTCTATAATGAAATCCGCCGGAAGGATAACCCCGAGGACATAGAAATTAGAACACACAGGATGGCAAAATCCATAGCCACTCATAAGAAGAAGGAGTACTCGTGGAATGTCCCAGTGAAGACTTCAATAAATTGTAAGCACAGCGGACCTTATATAAGGATTTGGGATGAGAAGAGAATCTATTTATAATTGTGAAAATTAGCTGCCCAGCGGATGTTAGCATAAAGTTGAAGATCAGTGAAAAGAGAATATCTACGCTGAAGTATTGAGAAATCTGCAGTTACTCTATCCAGATTACAAGTACTGGTTTATACTTGTAATTATTGGAGCCCTGGGATATGTAATACACTGCCTAAATATCTGTCTGGAGAAATTAGGCTTCTCAAAATCAGAAAAGAGAAAGCTAATTCGATCCAATCCATCACTAGAACTGTAAAAAATCTGTAAAATTTATCGTTTGAATATATATGAGCATGTCTAGATATGCTACTATATACATGAGAAAACATGCATAAAACAAAACACACAAATCTGCAAATATACACACATATATATATACAGGAAAGAAACCGGTTCTTTCTCTATTGGCAAGAAATCTTGAAATAAAACTGAGCAATGACATACATATTTATACACGTACATAATGCATACATACATGCATACATATATGCATATATACATGCATACATACAAGCATACGTACATACATGCATATATATATGCATACATATATACATGCATGCATACATACATACATACATACATACATACAAGCTCAAAGAATACTGGTGGACCATTCCTATCAAAACATCTGTGAAGTGCACTCTAAACAGGCCGGATACTGTTGCTTGAGAGAGACAAAAAATAGCATGGACGGTCATAGAGGCCAGCTGTCTCGCTGAAGTAAATACCTCTGAAAATCAGAGAAAGAAGTTAACCAATGACAACTGCTTAGAAACCTCCAGCTTCTATGTCCGGATTACAAAATTACATTTATGCCAATGATAATTGGAGCGCTTGGTTTTGTAAGTAAATGCCTAGCTGTCAGTCTGAATATGCTTGGATTTTTAGAAAAAGAAATAAACCAACTGATTCGCACATCACAAGTATAATCTGTAAGCGGAACAGGAAGACTGTGCAAGACTTTACTTAGGTTAAAAATGTGACATTGTTTTCGTTATCTACATTCCAAAGATAGAGCTTTTTATCTTTGTTAGAAATCAGCTCCTTCTTCAGAGGAAAAATTTAAATGATTAAATACCTACATACATACATACATACATACATACATACATACATGACATCTCACTTCGAAGGCTACATCCATGCAATCTATGAGCAAGCGGTCCCCATCAAGCACCTTCAGAACAAAAAGCAGAAAACGTTGACGGGAAACCAATATAGGCTGTGTAAGACCAAAACTGAAGACACCAACCACAATATTGCAAAATGTGAGAGAATTCTTGCAGACATTATCTTCCTATGGTGAAGGGGGCGGCGTAAACACATACACACATATATACACATATATATGTATATAATATATATTTATTTATGTGTGAGGATCTGTGTATAAATGACTGTGTGTATAACTCTCTTTGTCTCTGCTTCCGTGTCTGTCTTTCCTCCCTTCTCTTTCTTTTTCTCTCTCTGTGCATATATATATATATATATAGGAAGAATTCACAAAAAAAAAAATAAAGGACGAAGACAGGTGGTGTAGAAAACAAACAGATGTATTAATATAACGCTCGGGAATTGAAAAAGTCTTTTAACGTTTCGAGCCTACGCTCTTCCACAGAAAGGAACACAGAAGGAAACAAGGAGAGAAAATATATAT
>NC_068988.1:87902430-87904395 GCF_001194135.2 Octopus bimaculoides
ATTTTATACCTTGAAATGCGAATGGCTGCGGACGAATAAAGTAATATTTAAAACAATTATATTTGTTTCGTAAATATGGATAGATAGTGCTGAAGAAGTCGTACTTAAGAAATTTAAATTAAATTAATTTAAAAAAATGAATTTATTTAATTTGTAAGTTTAACCCGAAACTATAGTAATTAAAAAAAAAAATTTTCTGTTCGTCTCGCCTCATGACAGCTTGTTTTCGTATCAAGGTGAATTATAGATGTTTCATTAAAGCATCTATTTTTCAACATGCAAGGAAATAGTCGTTTCTATCTCCCACTCTTTTTATATATGTAAATTTCAATTTGCCGCTAGGTTGAAGCATGTTTAAACTCGATAAGTAAGTTTAGCTTCCTTACACACTTGTTATATATATATATATATATAAGTAACAAAGATGTACAAGTGTCAATTCATTACGGCCGTTTCATCTGAATCTTAATTATGTATCCACAAATACTACCAATACATTCACAAAACCACAAAACCCCTTCGAGCGAGCAACTCAGAATCCACGGTTCCATACCTAGAAAAGACTAAACATGAACTATTATTGGAACTTACATACCATGTGCAGGAAACAATTTTACCACTTCTATACACAACTTTACTCAAATAATGGAACTGCAACTACAATGTTTTGTATTTTATTTCTACTTTCATTCTCTTATTTCCCTCTATATTCACTATCTCCTCCTTTACCACAATAATTTCTTACTTATTTCGAACTCAAACATTTCCCTCTCTTTAACAATCTCAGATAGTCTGTCATGAAGGGATATCCATAATATTCCAGAAACGGGTGTAAGACAATATCTATATATCTTTCCATATAAATGTCCTGAAAACTCCTCACAGTCTTGGCTTTGTTATCTATTTGTTTGATATATATATATATATATATATATGTATGTATATGTATATGCATATATATAGATCATATATATATATATGTATATACATATTGTATATATATATATCATATATATGATATATGATATATATATATATATGTATCATATATATATATATATATATATATATATATATATATATATATATATATATATATATATACATATATATATATATGGCATATTTATGATATATATGATATATATAGATATATATGGTACATATATCATGAGTAATATTTGAAATGGTGCTGTAGCCAAATGCTTAATAGTCAATTACCTGCAAAGGACTCATTCATGCAGAAAAAATATTCAATTACGAACGTTACGCTTATATAAACGTATGTAAAGGGATACACATCGTATGTAAAGGGATACACACACACACACATATATATATATGCATGCATACCCACCCACCCACACACACACACCTATTACATATATATATCAGCACATAAAATAAGTAATAGAAGCACTGTAGAGTAAGAGAGAAAAAGTGAGAGAGGAAATTATGATCAATTTAGTGTTTAGTAGTAGTAGTAGTAGTAGTAGTAGTAGTAGTAGTAGTAGTAGTAGTAACAATAGCAATAATAATCATAATAAATCAACTAATATCGGAATTTCTTTAGCCATCATTTATGGTGGCCATTCATATAAGTTATTTTAGAAGTGATGTAAGAAATTAGCATGTAAACGAGAGGGCAAATGCATTTTGTTGTACAGTAGCTAGACTAAAGTTAACTTGATTATGAATAGATGTTCGACTGCTCAAGTGAAAGCCAAATAATAACCTTTGAGTAGACTTCATTATTATTAGACAAATATTGAATGTGATGCACTGCGGGCTAAGCATAAATGGTACCAGTTATACAATGGTCAGTCGGCTGTCATTGCAAACAGGGAAATAGTAGCTAAAATGGAAATTCATTCCTATTTAGTTTGACTGCGAAATTTACTGTTTCATTTGCTTGAGGAGATACAAAGTATTCGTGTATATGTATATATATATATATATATATAT
>NC_068988.1:87904668-87906768 GCF_001194135.2 Octopus bimaculoides
ACGGAGAAAACAAGGAGAAAAACACGGAGAAAAAAAATTGAATGGTGTTCAGTCAACGGTCAATCATATATATATATGAGGGAGTGTTGAAAAGTTCCTTTTCGCGAAAGGCCTGGTTGGAGGCCCAACCTTCCGAGTTCTTTTACAGGGCTTAGAAAACTGAAGGACTACTACAATACGTGTGTAAATATGAAAGAGGGGTATGTTGAATAAAATCATAATTAACTGATCCTCCTGCATTTTCTTTTACCCAAAGCCAGGAATTTTTCATAACTCTCTCGTATGTGTGTGTGTGTGTGTTTGTGTGTGTGTGCGTGTGTGCGTGTGTGTGTGTGTGTTTGTGAGTGTGTGTTAAAAAGAGTGTACAGCAGCAAGCACAATCTATAGTACAAGTAATCTGTAACAAAAAATAAAAATTTTCTCCACACTTGAAGGCATTAAACAGAGATTTTTTAACCTGTATGCTACGGTTAGGTTAAGATTTCTGGGGCATTGTTAGCCAAATAGGGGACAGAAAATGTCAAGGAGGCACTATGGTGAAACCCTGGTTGTTTACGTGTATTGTGGTTTATCAAAGAAATACAGTGTCTTAACCAAGTACAAAATATATTCGAAACACATTTGACATATTTTCATAGAAATTAAACATTTAAACCAAGTACGATAAATATATTTTACTTGTTTCAGTCATTTCATTGCAGCTATGCTGGTAGCACCTCCTGAAGAGTCTTTGTCGAACAAATCGATCCTAGGGCTTGATTTTTAAAGCCTAGTACTTATTCTATCATTCCCTTTTTGCTGTACCTCTAACCTACGAGAACGTAAACACACCAGCACTGGTTGTCAAGCGGTGGTGGGGGACAAACGCAAACAAAAACACACACACACATAGATATATACACATACGACGGGCTTCTTTCAGTTTCCGCCTACCAAATCTACTCATAAGAGTTTGGTCCACCCAAGACTATAGAAGAAGATACTTGTCCAATGTGCTACACAGTGTGACTGAAACCATGTGGTTGGGAAGCAAGCTTTTTACCACGCAGTCACGTCTACGCTTATGTTAACTATATCTTAATAGACCAGATATTTTAACCAGTTACAGTATTTATATATAAAAAAAAAAACATTTTCAAAAAGCTTTTGTTGACTTGAGAAAATGACTCAGACATAATGTTATCGGTGAGCAGAAACATTGTTAAATTGTAAAGGTTTTATACGATTTTATAATACAATCCCTCACTTTTTAGAAGTAAGTTCCATAAAAAAAAAAAAATTAACGTAGTTCTATAAAAAAAAAATTAACGTAAAAATCCCAAAAGTTGCCCATATTGGATAGGTTATTATAAAATACGAATAATAGGCGGTGGATTGTTTGTATTTGTTTTGTCTCTTTAAATTCTGGGGTCAACGGTATCGACTAAAAGTTCCTGGGTCTATGAATGTTTCTACACCTTCACGCTAATATTTCTTAGATGAGTTGTTCTAAGCCTAGATGATAATTGTCCTCTTAGAGCCTTGGAAAGCATTGTGAGTTAACAAAGAGTGGGTGGTCTTGATATCATAGATAAACGAACTTCTCGTCACATCACCATGCATTTAAAACAAGAGGCAATCGTAATGTACTACATAACACTAACATGAAACAAAACCTGATAGGAAACCGTTTGTAAACAGCATATCTATTTTATATGGGATTCCGTATAAAAACTAGACGATTAAAGATGGAAGACATCATGACAGCGCATCGAATAATGATCAACGTAGGGTTATCTCAAACAACAAGCGCACTTTAACTGTAGAATAGAAACAATGAACAGTCAAAAAAAAAAAAACTCAATACCTACAATAATGACATTAGTGTAAAAAGGAAAAATGAAATGCACGAGGAAAAGCCAATTGCTTCTGCCTAGGCAACAACACATAGCAACATCAATTACGTAATCAAGAAGATGAGCGCGTGCGAGTCTCGAAGCCTTGATGGAATTGGGGATTTTACTGTTGAAAAAGGAAAAAAAATGTAATGATCTCATAAGGACGTATGAATGAAGAAGAATTAACATAAACATAGTCGTGCTTTAACTATACATTTAAGAG
>NC_068988.1:87906929-87907659 GCF_001194135.2 Octopus bimaculoides
TAATTACATACTCGTATATGTATACACACGCACACTCTCATAGGTGCGCGCACACACACACACACTCACACACACACACACACACACACACACACATAAGCATGTATGAGTATGTGTAATATTTTGTTGTCACTTTTCATGTTAATGAATGGTTGTTGGAAGTTAGGTGATCTCGGTATGTGTTTGTTTGTAATTACCGTGGTCGTAATTGCTGCTAATAGCCTAGTTGCTCTTTTATTGTTGTTGGTGTTGTTGTTGTTGTTGTTGTCGTCGTTGCTCAATTATGATGATGATGATGATGATGATGATGAAGACGAATGACGAATACGAACTACTTACATACATACATACATACATATATATATATATATATATATATATATATATATATATATATATATATATATATATATATATATATATACATACACACACATACACGCACGCACACACATACATACAAATACATACACACATACACACGCACGCACACATATACATACATACATACATACATACATACCTACATACATATATATATATATATATATATATATATATATATGAATCGTCAAATGAAAATTTAGCGGCAACATCAGACCTCTTACATTATGTTCTCTCACATCCCAGGTCTCAGCATCCCCTACCTCATACTCATACTCTCCTTCTTAGCCCCCCCTCCGCACCCTACTCCATCTCTCCCACTCTTCTCGAAATATAAGTGTCGTCT
>NC_068988.1:87909998-87910895 GCF_001194135.2 Octopus bimaculoides
ACTGATAAAAGTAAATTCATAATTTACTGACAGAAGCAGCTTCACAAATTTCACTTAAATCCGTACACTTAGTTAATTTTCCCCAAAATTTCTGATTTATTTTAGCAACGGTTTCGTGTTTTTATGCTGTTAACAGCTTTTTGCAGTTCCTTCGATATTGGTTCTTTGGTTCACGGACAAATTTCACTTCAACCCGTATAATTCTTTATTTTCCGTAAAAAATTCTTATTTACTTTCTGCCCGTCATATTAAGAAATATATTTCCGTTACCCAGTTATTTTCATTGTTTACTATCTTCTGCACCCGTGTATTTCTGTATGCGTATATAACCATGCCTAGAAGGAAACTGTCAAATTTGTCTACAATGTCAAGGTCAGTCAAAAGAATGTCTCTGTCCAGGGAAAGAGAGACAGCTGCAGAAAGAGAAGCATACCAAAAAACGAACTTACTGTGCACTACAAAAGCCAGAGCATCTAAAAGTGATGAACAGAGCTATGCAAGGCTGACAAGGAATAGGATCTCTACTGCAGAACGAAGAGCAGTTGTAACAACTCAGAAAAGTAACTCCTATGAAACAGCTTTCAATAATGATCCAGCAGTTCATTATGCAGATGACGCTAGAGTTTCCATTGGTGCAGTGACAACTGAGTGCATACATTGTAAAGCAAGGAAGTGGCCTGGAGAGACACCTGCACTGTGCTGCAGGGGTGGAAAGGTTAAACTCCCTGCAATCTCCCAACCTCCAGAGCCACTGAAGAAACTGTTGTCATCAACTGACCAAGATTCCAAGCACTTCCAAACCAAAATTAGACAATACAGCGCTACACTACAGATGATATCATTTGGAGCCACAAAAGATTTAATTGAACCAGGATTCATGCAAACTTTCAAGATCCA
>NC_068988.1:87911168-87912354 GCF_001194135.2 Octopus bimaculoides
ATCATCGGATTCGCTCTCTACTACCTCTGTCAAATGAATCACCGAAATCGGCCTTTTATTGTTTATAATCTGTACCTGTTTTTTGGTTACGAAACAAGCTACACAAACATGTTTTTGGATTACGTGTATTTACTTTATATACATATATGAGTTGAAAAGTTTCTTTTAACATTTCACTTAATGTCCATGTTCCATGCTGGTATGGGCTGTAGAAAGTTGGTATCTCAGCTACTATCAGTTGAGACCTGCGTAATCTAGACGGCGTTTTAAAATTTCACTGCTTTCTTTAACCCGGGCAACGCCGGGTATTTCTGCTAGTAGCTAATAAAAGCACACGCACTGGTTATGTTTCACTTCAGTTTTATAACAGGTCTATTAGACAATTATAAAACACTCAAACAGGAAATTTCTGGCAGAAAAATAACAACAGTTCAGCAGAGATAGGAAATAATTGTCCTACTATGTCATACATATGTAAACCAAAAGTAAAACAATCTTTCTGTTGAGGCTGACCGGCTGACGAATTATTTCAGAAATAAGTTAGATATTTACAGAGATTCATAGGATTACATGAATATAGAATATGTAAATACATTGGAGATTGTCATTTCAGCCTTTCGAAGTGTTGTGTACATATTTCTCCCTTTGCAACAGGCCCTTTCGTCAGTCGTAGCGTATCTAACAGACATCATTTCCTCATATATACATATGGCATGCAGGTGAAGAGAACAGTTTTACGATGCGTTTACAATTCTTTCTTGAACGTTTTCTTTGAAAATTATGTCTAAATCAGCGATTGGTTAATTCTTGAAGTTATGAATAAGAGAAACACATTTTACTTATCAACTTAGCGACATTCAAACCAGATTATACGATGTATCTTACACCAGGTGGAGCTTTGCTCGTACGATCGTGGGTGATATTGATAACAGAAAACACCAACCCAGATACATACACACAAACGTACATACATACTAACATGCATGCATACATACATACATACATGCATACATACATACATAGTCAGGTTATCAAGAAACCAACAGAGTAGTTAACTGCCACCCAAACTCCCCAGAGACATACAGACCGAGATGGAGAATTAACGAAGTTACAAACATGTGTGTGTGTGTCTAAGTGTTGGTATTGCGTATATGTGTATTTGTGTTTGTATAAATGTATACATACA
>NC_068988.1:87912717-87913189 GCF_001194135.2 Octopus bimaculoides
TATATATAATTATATAATGACATTTATGTATATCTATGAATTTGCAGTTGTTTAGAGACAATCGTACATGTAATTATATATATGAATAACCACACACGCATACTGGCGTGCAAGTGCTCGTCTGTCTGTGCGTCTATAAAAAAATGTGCATATATTTAGCTATATGCAAAGTGTGCACATTAAGCACACACTACAAACGTATGCACATGCACATTTACACTCACACATACGCATTTATCAGAAGGTATGTAATTATATGCATGTCATTACAAATGCAGGCTTCCACGCACATATAGACACATGTATGTATACACAGACAAATACACACACACACTCATGTTTGTGCGTGTGTTTGTGTGTATGTGTGCGTGCGTCTGTCTGTGCATGTAATGAATTTGATATGTATATGTATATATTTATAAACATATCTATCTATCTATCTATCTATCTATCTATCTATCTATCTATCTAT
>NC_068988.1:87913199-87913879 GCF_001194135.2 Octopus bimaculoides
GTCTTTCTGTCTGTCTGTCTGTCTGTCTGTATATAACTCAAATGTTATGTATAAATATATAAACACACACTGGCGCTTAACCACAAACACTCTCTCATACACACCAATGCATAAACAAACAAATATAAAAAAGGTGCCATATCGTTTTTTATTTTTTATTTTCTCGCATCATTAAGAACAAGAAAGGTTTCAGATAATTTAGAGATCGGAACTACTCCCTTATCCTACTCCTCTCATACCTCATTCTGAAAGGCATGTTACTTTAATGAAACTTACGTCACAACGCATATAACACAGGTACAAACACAGAGAAACGTACACACGTGTATATATATACACACAACTGGTATTTTCTGCCTATCTGTCAATCTGTTTCACAGTATATCTGTTTTCTGTCTGTCTGTCTGTCTGTCTGTCTGTCCTCCTCTTCTATACATACATACAAACCTACACAGATACATACATGCAAAGGTGCCTTATACATACATGCATACAAAACCGTACATAAGCACATATACACGTATATATATATATATATGTATGTATACGTATATGTGCTTACACACACACACACACACACACACAGACACACACACACACACACATAAGCACTTACGTATATAATTACATTCATATCTATACATACACGCATATATATATATATATATATATATATATAT
>NC_068988.1:87914264-87915255 GCF_001194135.2 Octopus bimaculoides
CATTCATACGTATATTCAGACATAAATAGATACATGCATAAATATATACTTACGCAACATATACCCACATGCGTACATAACGAAACGTCACAAACCACAAAATGGAGAGAGAGAGAGAGAGAGGGTGAGAGAGGGTGAGAGAGATAGAGAGATAGAGAGAGAGAGAGAGAGAGAGAGAGTGTGAGAGAGAGAGAGCCATGGAAAAGAGAAGGAAAGAAAGAAGCAAAGAAAGCAAGAGAAGGTTTGTAGATGTAATTACAACATAACTGAAGACTCATTTGTCACGATGGAATCAGCTTGGAGCAGCTGAAGATGAAGATGATGATGATGATGATTGTGATGATGACGACCACGATGACGCGTCGATGATCATGGATGCAGTGGTCGTGATGCTACTGCTGCTGTTGCTGCCGTTGTTGTTGTTGTTGCTGCTGCTGCTGCTGCTGTCGATGATGACGATGATGATGATGATGATGATGATGGTGGTGGTGGTGATGATGATGATGATGACGATAGCAATGATGACGTTATTGTAGTTCTCAGTGAGATTTAGCGTGACACAGAATGTGACAAGGCTGGTCCTTTGAATTACAGGTACAACTAAATTTTGCCAGCTGAGTGGACTGGAGGAACGTGAAATAGAGTGACTTGCTCAAGGGCATAAAACACTGCCAGAAATCTAACACCCAACTTAACGATTGTGAGCCGAATTCCCTAACCATTAAAACACGCTTCTCCACAGCGAAACTAATAGTTTGTTGTTAGAACTTAATATCAGAATAAAGCGTTATGCGAGTACATATTGTCGTTGTTGTTGTTGTTGGCACTCCGTCGCTTACGACATCGAGGGTTCCAGTTGATCCGATCAACGGAACATCCTGCTCGTGAAATTAACGTGCAAGTGGCTGAGCACTCCACAGACACGTGTACCCTTAACGTAGTTCTCGGGGATATTCAGCGTGACACAGTGTGACAAGGCTGACCCTTTGAA
>NC_068988.1:87915447-87916523 GCF_001194135.2 Octopus bimaculoides
GAGTACAGCAGGGTTCGCCACCATCCCCTGCCGGAGCCTCGTGGAGCTTTAGGTGTTTTCGCTCAATAAACACCCAAAACGCCCGGTCTGGGAATCGAAACCGCGAGTCTGCTGCCCTAACCACTGGGCCATTGCGCCTCCACAGTACAGAGTGTAATATGTAATTAAATATAAAATTAAATAAATGGTAAAGGAACTGAAATTACGTAATTCATTAGCTTACAGCAGTTTTCGCTATCAGAAGCTGTGCACTCAGAGCGGAGTCCATATGCATCACCTTATAACTTTCTTGTAACTTCTAAAAAAGAAGAACTGATATGTAAATTTTCGATGAAAAACGAAGTGCCCTTGTGGATTCTTTCTCTATAAATCCATGCCGAAACGACTGAAGTAAAGTCACCGAGAACAAAATGAAACGTACCTGATCAGGTAATGATCTTAGGTATGAAGACCAACTAGAAATAGAAAAACTAAAAATAAAGTTTCATGGTTTGGAACTTAGGAATCGTTTTGCCTATGAAGAATTTAAGAAGCAGGTTATTCGATAGATTTAAGGCTTTACGGAACTGATACATTACTGATATGTTGTTTCATATACGCTGTTCTATAATACTAACAGGCGCCGAAAGCAAAATCAATGTTTATGGAATGGTCGTCCTAAAGTCATTCAAACAAGAAGACGTTTAAAACATGTTAGGTTGATGTCCTCTGTATCTGAAAGTAATGAGTTATAGCATACAATACAAACTACTTTTGAACAATAAAGTGAAAAATTATTGGAGCAGAGCAACTAGCCAGGGAAATCATGTAACACCATGAAATTGGAAGAACATAAGGTGCTTGGAAATATATTGCAGGAAAACGAAACAAATCTCAGTTGTCATGACAGACTCCATTGAAGATCACATAACAATGATTCGGCTTTACTTTGAAAAATTATTAATTGTTGCAGCAATTACCAGCGACTTGCAACCGATTAACAATCAGCTTAGGGTACCTCAAATATCAGCTGAACTGACTGATGAAAAGAGATGGACGAGAGAGAGAGAGAGAGAGAGAGAGAGAGAGAGAGAGAG
>NC_068988.1:87916791-87918299 GCF_001194135.2 Octopus bimaculoides
ATATATATATATATATATATATATATATATATATACAAATATAGACAGACAGTCAGATTGATAGAAAGATAGATAGATAGATAGATATTTAGATAAATAGATAGATAGATAGACAGACAGATAGATAGATAGATAGATAGATAGATAGATAGATGAATAGATAGATAGACAGAGGGAGAGAGGGAGAGTGAGAGTTGAATTGCAGCAGTCTGTAGAAAAAAGCTGAATCAGAAGAAATTACATCAGACGTGTTAGAAAATTGAGCTCTACCGAACTTCTCTAACCAGGTCTAAATTCTGAAATCATTAAATATGACACGCCAGAAGAATGGATAAAGTGTTTAACAATACCGACCTCATAGAAAGAAAAGAGCAATTTTGAACCTTATAATCACTGGAGGAATGAAGACAGTCAATAACAGTAGTGGTCCCGAAGAAAGGAAACTGCAATCTTCCAGATAATCAAAAGTAATTATCACTCGTGTGTACCAGTACAAAATTCTTTAATCGAGTGGTATTCACAAGACCAAGAGCACGAACTGGGAATTTTCTGTTTTGTTTCAAGCTAAATAAGAACAAATACTATCATTATGAGTGTATTTGTTTGAACTCCTACTTCTCAAGGAAACGCAGTTTTGTTGTAAATTTCGTGGAAATTTTTTTACTCCTTTCACTTCGTAGACAGGACCCTAAGTTTCTATGAAGAGATAAATTTAATCATTAGCACTATTATGTTATTATACATAAACGTCAAAAGTAGACTGTCCAATAAGACAACGTTTATATTTATGCTGCAGCCGACTGGTTTGCTTATGCACGTTAGCGCTTATGATAGCAGGAGCAAAAAAACATTCACTTATAATGTTTAAGAAGGTGCCTGGGAGAATGGAGTTCTTCAAACTAATTCTTTTCTCAGCCAAGTAAAGTTTGCACTACTGACTTTTGCTAGGGTAAGGTTTGCACTTTCCCAGTATATTCCAGTTGATGCAATAATGTGTCGCGATTTCCTTAAATGCCCATTCACGTCTCGTTAGAGTTGCGACATTACGTTGCTCTCAGGTATTGAACGGGGATTTGTGGTTTTCGAACTTGGTACTTAAAGGACCTTCCCTTACACTTACATATTTCCGCATGTTCATTGCTCCACTGGAATCCCTTGACACAAAATCTATCTGAAAGACAACGGCTTCTGTATTGCACTGGCCGTGCAGTATGCATGGGACATTACTTCTGCATGGCCAGCCCACTCCTCGGTTTGGGTGTATTTATTAGTATTTCATTTTTTGTTTTGGAAACTATGAAATTTGAAGCAGATAAAACCATTAATAACAGAATAATGGGTTAAAAAAAGCAAAAAGCTTCGACATGTTCACTGCAGAGCATATTTTAACCTAATATTTTAAAATCTAAAACATACCTTTATCTGCTAAAAGTTTCCTCCGTTCCAACAAGAACTATTTCAGGTTCTCTCGAAGTTTATAAGTTCTTAGGACGTATATATATATATAT
>NC_068988.1:87919543-87920282 GCF_001194135.2 Octopus bimaculoides
TGTGTGTGTGTGTGTGTGTGTGTGTGTGTGTGTGTGTGTGTGTGTGTGTGTGTGTATAGTAATCGCAGGACCTGAACCCTCCAATTTTACAGAACGTCGTTATCTTGGATGAGACTTACAACATCCTAGATAACAATTCTTTCATACGATGGCACCAATTAATATGGAGGCATTGGTGCACAAAATTTACTTTATTTGGAACTACTTAATCAGTTATAGAATTAAAATGCTAGTTCTCAAAAGTTAGTTACGAAATCAATTCTCTTGGCGAACAATGAGGAACATAGACAGTAACAGAAACACTAGCAGAAGAGATAACTGCTGAACTTCGCTCTCTTTTACAATTTGCCGTGAACTTTTACAATTCACTGTTCATTTTCCAGGCAAATTATTTTTTGAATAGCTGAGTGGAACAACACAGGCTTCCGCATCTGATAAGATTGTACCTTCAAAAAGATAAAATTCTAACTGGGCATGATTTCTGAATGAAGAAGAAATATGCTATAGACCACTACTTGGAATGACGACAGTGATTTCTTCAGCGAATTATTGCACTACAGGAATAGTGTAAACGACACGTATTTAGATTTTAATATCAAATTTAGCGAAGAAGGTGATCTTGCCATGAATGTGCTACTTATAACAAGTTGTTCAAAGTTTAACGTTATTCCAGAAGAAAACTGGCTCAGTAGTGAAGAAAATCTATCTATCTATCTATCTATCTATCTATCTATCTATC
>NC_068988.1:87920292-87920702 GCF_001194135.2 Octopus bimaculoides
TCTATCTATCTATCTATCTATCTATCTATCTATCTATCTATCTGTCTGTCTGTCTGTCTGTCTGTCTGTCTGTCTGTCTGTCTGTGGCTTCCTAGTTCTCTACGTGTATATAAAATGTGTACGGATGTGTGCATATATGCATATATGTATATGTATATATATGTATATCTGTGTATGTATGTTATCAATCAGTTTCATTTCTGTATTTCTTGTCCATAGAGAAAGAGCCGGACTCTAGGTATTTGTGCATGTGTGTGTGTGTGCAGTATTTGGTGTTAGTGTATGCGCAGATTTGTATGTTTGTTTTATAGATGCGTTTTTATGTATATATTTTCATGTCTGTCTGTCTGTCTGTCTGCCTGTCTGTCTGTCTGTCTGTCTGTATGTATGTATGTATGTATATATATATA
>NC_068988.1:87920968-87922276 GCF_001194135.2 Octopus bimaculoides
TTAACTTCTATGTTGTAGTTGAAGCAACTTGTTCTTTGTCTATCTCCTTAACTTCTTGGAGACTTTAGGTATAATTATACTAATGTGTCCATCTGTTCTAATTTAATTAAATTCTATATCTTTGTGCAGTTGAGGATTGCTCTGCATTTTAAATTGATGTAATGATTACATTGTTCAATTAAATGGGGTTGCATGAAACGATCGTAATGCGTTGCTTCTGGATATCCTTGTTGCTTATTTTGATATATATATATATAAACGCATATACATACACACATATATTTTTTGTACACATGAAGAAGTAAACAAAAGAATAACCATATTCACAAACCTTTGCCCACATAAACACAATCATGTGCAGACGATAGAACACACGCACTCACACACACGCACACCCCCACACACGTATAAACATATACACACTCGTGCGCACACACAGAATAGAGTCACTAAAATCCTTCTCAACATTTCAAATCTGATGTTCGTCTGATATATATTTCGTATTTGTATTTTTGTCTGCTTAATAATTGATCGAGATACGGTGAAATTTCAATTTAAATATGACGAGATTTCAGTCGAGATATAACGAGACATTAACAAGAAGGAGGACGATGAAAATGAAGGACGCGGAATCGTAAAATAGTGATATTTCTACGTAAATAATTAGATTCTTTCAACCATTCCAGTCCATTATTCTTGAATAAGTTATTCTCGCCGATGTGAGATAATATTCTTCTTTTGGCGTTTTCATCAATGCGCGCGCACACACACACACACACACACAATAAATATACATTCAAGCATACGCACACACACACAGATAAAAACATGAAGCTATATACACGCATGTGTTAACATACGAACGTACACACACAAAAACACACACACACACACATAACGACACACACACACATAACGACACACACACACATAACGACACACACACACACACACACACACATACAAACACACATAAAAATTCTTGGAAAAAAATGCTTAATACTGTAGTAGTATTTCAAGAAATACTTTAAATTATTAATCATATAAAAAAATAGAATAACACAAAGCTTATGGAATGAAATTTTATTGTTGTGTATGCGCTTTTCATTGATGGATGTTTTTTAAACACACGTGTTATAAGATAATCCGTATATACGTAATTGTTTTTTATTGTAGCATATACATACATACATACATACGCACACATATATACATATATACACATAGCTTCTCACACATACACGTATATTTATGCATACATTTACCAATATATATATATATACGCATGCACATACATATATGTACATA
>NC_068988.1:87922679-87925233 GCF_001194135.2 Octopus bimaculoides
TAATAATAATAATAATAATAATAATAATAATAATAATAATAATAATAATAATAATAATAATAATAATAATAATAATGTTTAAAAGGTAAATATAAATATTGAAAATAATTAGAAGAATAATGATTTCTTATATAAATTTAATACCGATCGCAATATCAGTAATGTTATTAATATTATTAACAACATTAATGATTTCTCTCCCAAAATATAAAATGATATATTAATAATAGTCATTAAAGAAATAAGTGTTAATAATAAGCGATATCTTCTTTTTATATTGAAATATAGAAAATAAAATCTTAACAATATGCCCAATTTATAAAATAATAGCGTCAAAAATGTAACAATGAGGAGTTTAATATTGACTAATAATAATAATTTAAAATTTTAGCCCAATGGCAGCAATTTCAGGAGAGTAGCTAAGTCGATTACATCGACACCATTGCGCAACGGGAAGTTACTTTATCGACCTTGAAAGGATGAAAGACAATGTGGATCTTAGCTGAATATGAACTCAAAACGCTAAGCATTTTGTCTGGCGTGCTTATGATTCTGCCAGCTCGCTACCTTAACAACAGCAGCAACAACAGCAACAACAACAATAATAATAATAATAATAATAATAATAATAATAATAATAATAATGATAATAATAATAATAATAATAATTATAAAATGATGATGATGATGATGATAATGATGATAATTATAGTATTAATGATAACAAAAATTAAATCAGCCGACAACGAAAATAATATTAATAATAATCGTAATTATAATGTATTTGCGAAAAATTATTAATAAGAAGGAAGTTAAATGAAGTTTATTGAAGAAGGGAGATTGAAAACGTATATAAAATATAACCGATTAGAGAGCAGCTGATAATACAGGGGATAATGAGAAATACACCACTACCGCCGCCGCCCTCTCGGATTTGTACATTTATTGCAGCAGTCCTCCAGTTTTTCTAGGCCTTTTAAAAGAACTCAAAGGTTGGGTTTCCAACCTGGCTTTTCGCGATACTCTTAAAGCCAGGAACTTTTCAACACCCCATCGTATATGTTTGTATATATATATATATATATATATATATATATACACACATGTATATTTACATAAAATTATATATCTATGCATGTACATGTGTGGTGTGGTGTGCAGTCTGTTTACCGGGTTTCTCCTGGTGCTGGTTCATCGGAAATGCTATTCTACAGACGCAAGCATCGGCCACTTATTAAGCCAACCAACTAGTTTTAGCCTTCAGTGAACGTGACCACTTTTTCCTGTCCATGCTCAACGGCCTCATGTTTCTCTCTATATATTTATGCAAATGTTTTTCATTTTATTCTTTTAAAGCCGAAAGTGGGTAGCTTAAATGGGGGTTAGGACCCCTTCTTTAGGAAATTTTCAGGGATATGATATTGCGAGCTTACTTCTCTGTTCTATTGTGTATTTATACGAAAGGTTGCTTTGCAAACACAAGACAACATTGTTAAAGTACGATCCGATTAGTTGTGTGCAACTCAGTTCTGTTGATAATATATGGTTTGGTCTTGCATATGATGATAGCATCCTTTATTCTTAGGTTCCCAATGTTCCGTTCTGTGGTTTCAATGAAAGCTTATTTTGGGTGTGGTATTTCCATAAGTGTTTTTTGATAGAAGTAGCATTAGTATAGAGGTGTTGTACTTCTTTGACGTTACTTCAGCAAGAGGATTCACTACAATTTTAACATGTAATTTTATACATCACGTAGGACCGTAGATATATATTTTCATCGTTGATTGGGGCTTTTGCCGATGTGCATTAGTGTCCTTTTGCGTCGGCCCATTTTAAATTTAGGGCCATCTCAAGGAAGGCCCAAAGTGTGCTAGACGTATATTCAGTCCTAACCTACGGACTGCTCGACGGATTAAAATCAGTTGGTGTTTTAGTTAAGACGTGGCGGTTTCATAAACACTTGTTATCCTTGGATCTGTGGATTTTGTCAGGTGATCTGGTGATATCGCAGCATTAGGTGAAATTGTCTAGATATCCATTATCTATAAGGACTTTTTGGAATTGTATGGTGCCGGTCAGTTTCTTTCCAGGCTCGTTACATTTAATGGGTATTTTGTGTATCTCATTTCTAATGTCGGCCGCTTTAGCCGCTTTAGTGTAGTAATGAATCAAAATGCACAAATAGGTCCCTGAATGTTATTTATCTGCAAAACGTTACAGAGATGGGTCTTTTCTCTGTTATTTTCAGCGCAAAATGATGCAGATACACATACATCTTCACACACACACGCGCGCACAAACAGACAAACACGCACACACACGCACACACACACACACACACACATATATATATACACACGTATGTAGGTATTTGTGTGTATATGTATATATATATATATATATATATATATATGTATGCATACCTAACGCAAGAACATAAGTGTGTATGCACATATATGTGTGTGTGTGTGTGTGTGTGCATACTTGCTTACTGCTGTTTGTGTGTGAGAGAGCGCGCACACACAGACTCTCATATATAACTACACTCATATAT
>NC_068988.1:87927643-87928544 GCF_001194135.2 Octopus bimaculoides
ATATATGCTTCTCTCTCTATATATATGTGTGTATATTTTACTATGTGCATTCATGTTTATGATATTGATTTTCAGATTTACTTTACAAAGAGCTCCGATGAGTATATTCATATCTACATGTGGTTCTCGTTGTTTGTACTTTATCTCTCTATATTAAAACATACAGACACGCACTCTCACGCATCGCACGCACAAAGCAATAGGAATACATGCGGACACGTGTATACAAGCATATCTATATGCGTGCGTGTGTGTGTGTGTGTTTGTGTGTGTTTGTGTTTTTGTGTGTGTTTGTGTGTTTGTGTGTTTGTGTGTGTGTATGAGTATACTACTATGTATATCCATATTTATATATACATTGAGGCGTACTTGTATAGATAGTAATATTAATATGCCTAGATATACGTATATTGATTCATGTATATATGTGTGTGTGTGTGTGTAAAATATCAAATGTATAATATATATGATATCTATGCATATAATATATATTTAATATTATATTTTTATGTAAAATATATATAATGTAATATCTATCTATCTATCTATCTATCTTTATATCTATCTATCTATCTATCTATCTATCTATCTATCTATCTATCTATCTATCTATCTATCTATTTATTTATCTATCTATCTATACACATATATAGATGTATGTATGTGTATGTATAGGTATATACATGTATACATGTAATTTTTGGTGTACATATACATAAAAATGAATGCACACAAAAGTATCTTTTCACTCGTGTGCGTGTATGTATCTCTCTCTCTCTCTCTCTCTTTCTCTCTCTCTCTCTCTCTCTCTCTCTCTCTCTACACACACAAACACACACATATACGCACATACACACACATGAATATGCATGTAAATATATATATATATAAATATATATAT